>NC_043750.1:6799483-7004483 GCF_902148845.1 Salarias fasciatus | reverse complement strand
GGTTACTGGGAGCTGGGGGAAATCTCAGCTGTGGGCAAAGGGCAAAAGATTTAGCATATCAAGACAGAGAGACGGATTACTACACTTTCACACAAACGATGACACAAAATCTTCATTAATTATCTTATAGTCATGTCAGGATTCTCAAAAGAAGGATTATGCCGTATCCAGATAAAACTAAAGCACAGATTCAAAATGTAAAAAGTTGAACTTATCAATGGTTTGAAGAATCTGAATCAATTAGGAGCAGCAATATTACATGATGTAAAAACAAATATGTCTTATTAGATTCTGAAGGATTACACAAAACCGCATCTGCTCAGATACATAATGAAACATAAAGTAGAAGTTTCATGATGAAGCAGAACTGAGAAGACGAGTGTGATACCTGCCGCAGGAAATCAACAAGTAACCACCACGAGGAAATAGAAATCTCACAGCAGGCTCGAGAGGAAGTGGCTTCAGATTGCCTTAATGAGTCACATTAAATACACAGTCAAACTATTTTGTGTTTGTACACTCCTGATCCGTATGTGGTCAGAAAAAAACAAAGGATGCTATAATGGAGCAAGGAAATTTGAAGTGAGGACTTGAGTATTATGATTTCAAGTACTCAAATGAAAATCCAAAGATGGGTTTGAATATCATGTGTTCCAGTTTCTCATCCTGAAGTCTCCCAAAGAACACGGAGGATTTGTAACTTGGTATTTACCACGTTTGCACAACAATGTGTTCAAGTGAAGTCAGAAATGTTTCATTGTGTTTTGAGGGTTTGTTTAGTGGGGCTGTAACTCAGTTGGAAGAGTGGTCAATTTTCAATCGATAAGGTTGCAAGTTTGACTCTGCACCACCATGTGAGTAGTCTACATGTTGAAGTGCCCATGAGCAAGGCACTGAACCCCAAACTGCTCCTATTGGATGGACAGTGTGCGCCTTGCGTGGCAGCCACTGCTCCTGCACTCCGCAGCCTCAGTAAGTGGGTTTTTTTTGCACACGTCCAAGTAGATGGACAAATATAACAATGTGTGCCTCCAGAGTAGCACGACTCTATTTTTCTGGGATTTCGTAATTTTATAGTTGAGAGCAATCCAACTTTGTTGTCTATCCATGTACTCGCCATTACCAGTTGTTCTCCGCATGTGTGTGCAGGATGTATGTTTTATTACAAAAAAAAAAAAAAAAAATGACGGCATTCAAGAGTGGCCCTGCATGAAAACATCATATTCAGTGTTTCTGATATTTCAGTGTAAATGTATGTTGTTTTCAAAAAGTTACCATGTAAACCCAATACTTTTCTGAAACAAAAACACAAAAGCTATTTCACTTGAAAGCCATTTTCCCTTGAAAGGTCATGTAAATAAGGGCTAAATCGGGGATTTTACTCTTCTGTGTTTGCAGACTGATCAGCATTTGCTCATGAATACACCAGTTAGCCAAGAAACTCTGACCTAATGACCCACTGCCTGGACCCTTCACCTCATGAATGCCACAAGACCTGGAAAAGTTCCATGGTATCACACTATATACAGCAGTGGTGCCCAAACTACGGCCCGCGGGCCTCCACATTTGATCCGGCCCCCAGAGAGCATTTTAATTTTTTTCATATACCGTATTTTCCGCACTATAAGGCACCTAAAAGCCTCAAACTTTCTCAAAAACCAACAGTGCGCCTTTTTTGTGGAAAATACGGTAATAAAAACCAGCCGGTTGTCAGTCCGAGCTGTTTGACTGCGCCCGCCGCGACACTGGGAGCGGCGGCGCTGCGCTGCAAGTCCGTGCAGAGGAGCGTCCTCAGTCAAACTGGCTTTGATATGTCGCTTTACTCACTATTGAACACATTTCCACTGAGAATGGAACCACCTACATCACCAACATGTATTTCGCTCATACAGAACGTGGATATTTTTTTTCTCCCCTTTTATGCTGGACTGGACACGATCGCCATGTCTCCAGAATGTTCCTGTTCAGCAGTGTGGGTCCACACATCTTTAAAGTTACCTTCAGTGTGAACAGGGAAATGGTAGTAAAGGTGGCTGTTATCTGAGCATCTGAATAAAAGAAACAACAGTATATGCATCGTTTAATGTGAGGGGGGCGTGGCCAGGCGACTCTCACTGAAATGTATTAGTTTAAAAAGAGAGGCGTGGGACACAAAAAACAGTGCAAAGCGCTGCTCCTGGACAGGATTCAATAAATTAATTTACCTGACTCAGAGCATGAATTGCCGTGAGGCTGGGTTGTCTGTTCTATGGGCCTTGTAATGCGGTGAGTCCTATATATGAAAAAAGTTAAAAAAAAAAAAAAAGAAAAAAAAAAAACATTCATTGACGGTGTGCCTTATAGTGCGAAAAATATGGTATGTGTATTCGTATTTAATAATAAAGTTGGACTTTTGCAAACTGACCCCGGCTCCGGCGTCAAGGGGCCCTCTCACGCAGACTCCCCCGCCCCCTCAGTCAAAGTACAGTATTTCATTTAAAAAAAATAAAGTTTTCAACATATTATGTGCTTAAAAAACAACAGAAAATTCCGCTGGCTTGGTCAAATCAATATGAAGTGTTGTGCTATTCAAAATACAAAAAAAGACCCCAGCTCTACTAAAGGTGAGAGCTGGTTATTTTATCATTTGTTTTGTTACCATTTGTGCTTTTTAGCAATGTGGTTAATGATCATATGTTGTTCGACATCCACAGGATCTGTTGATTCTGTTTTTGTGTTGCTCCGTTACGTTTTCTCCACCTATGCGTTGCCTTTACCTTTGCTCTACTTGATCCTATCGCTGATCACTGATTCTACTTTTTTGAACCACTCTCAGTAAGTACTTATCACTGCAGAATAGGAACTATCCACAAGTGCTGCAGTTTTAAAGGTGCTCTGACCGAGTCACTGTGCCAATACTGCTTGGCTGCTGTCTTTAAACTGCTCATTTCTCCTGCTTCTGACACATTTGTTTGAGGACAAAGTGTTCATCCGCCGCCCAATGCATCCCACTCATGGACAGGTGCTATTATAATGTTGCGATAACCAGTGTTATTCCATTAAAGTGTCACTAGTAATAATGCTATGAAACTGAACGTTCTGCCAAATTTTTAAGACAAATGTGTTGGACATGACTGTTGGACTGCTGTAGGCTTTTCATAATTGGCTCGAAACTTGTTTCCCCTAATAAGAAAAGTGGGATCTGATCCATTTGCAATTTGTCTGCTGAGAAGCAAGCCCCTTTCTCATTGAACAGCTTGCACTTGAAAGTAGTTTCATTCCACAGCGACATGATATTTGATTTTCAAAACAAACCGGTTTGTCGACATCGATCCTGGAAACAGGAGGAAGACTGAGGCCCCGATGCTACAACCCCGATTCAAGTGAATTGTCATTTCAGTGAAAGCAGTGCAGAACATTACCCATAAACATTAAATACTGGTGAGTCGTTCACGTGGACAGACATGGAAGTTGGATTGCTTTCACAGGTGACTGTCAACTTTACCCAAAAGATGGCAGAGCATATTCGTAGCTTGTTGAAGGAGCATTGTTAAACTGAGAAGAGCGAGCATCACATAATGCGCTCTGGGAGCTGCTGCTGTTATTGTCAATCTACTCACGCGTGTACGGAGGAACTGTTTATGATGGCGGTGGTCTGTGTGCAGATGAGCAGGAGACCAAGTGTTTCCAGAAAGTGTCCAATCATTGATCTCCACCACAATGGAGCCCAAGCACTTTCAAAAAGTTCCATTTTGGCAGCCATTTCCAAAAAAATTGTTTTTAGTGGTTCTGACACTGTTAACGAGTAAACAGACATCCAAAATGCAATTAGCGTTTTATGTTTTCCCTTGAAATGATTGTCATCTAAACGGGGCTTGAGCCATTGGAAAAAAATCAGTATTAATCAGCAAGTTTATCCAAGAAACCACTTATAGTTGATAATAATTAGATTCATTTGTTACACTGCAATTGTTTTTTCCTTGTGTATTATGTTCCTGTGTTTTACTAGACATTACACAAGTCATTTCTGTGTTTATAACAGTCTTTAGCTGCTGTGCTTTTGCAATTTCCCACTTTGTGCTTGTG
Source organism: Salarias fasciatus (assembly GCF_902148845.1). Lineage (NCBI taxonomy): Eukaryota > Metazoa > Chordata > Actinopteri > Blenniiformes > Blenniidae > Salarias > Salarias fasciatus. Next base: position 7,000,418 of record NC_043750.1, on the reverse strand, counting down.
TACCAGAATATTCAACTCCTTCAAGACAGAGTCCCTAGTGAGAAAATGTTCAGTATTTAGAGAAGGACTTGACAGTGTTTGAGAGAAGTGTGAGAAAAGGTGTGAGTTAGAGTCTGCGTGAGCGTACGTCTGACTTGGCTACACCGTGTTTGTCATTTTTCCACTTGTGGCAATCAGCCGGCGTGGTTTTCGAAGGGTAAAAGTACAAACTGTACTCTGTTGTGTCCTCACTGTTTCAGCAGTTCTGGCTTTTGTAGTGTAATCACAGACACACAGCGCACCTCTCCCTCGCTCCCTGTTCTCGCTCTGTTTTTCTAATTGGTGTGCAGCATCCACCCACCAGCTGTCAGGAAGGAGCCCCAGTGTGGAGCTATGAGCCAGCCAATTACTGTCTGGGCGAGCTCCGCCACGAGGACAGAGTCAGACATCCAGAACCCCCTTCACCCCCCCTCCAAGGTCTCCGCTGAGGCCTCCCAGTGACGGTGCAGGGCAAAGCGGGTCAAACGGCGGGGTGGTTCCCTCCCTCCACCGCGCCTTCTCCGTAATGGATCTGACAAACACGAGCGGCTCAGAGCCGCGGGGTCCTGGAGAGGGGTGGATGGGAGGGGGGTGCAGGAGAAAGGATGCTGCTCAGTGAGGGCTGAGAGTCAGAGAGGGGAGTGAAGAGACTGCCGGCTGTGAGCCAGGAGTAATGCGGCCGATTAAACATCAAGCATGCCTCCGTCCAGTGAATCAGTGGAATGCGGCAGTTTGATGGAAGGAGGATCAGGAGGCGCTCGATGAACGGAGAGCGGGTTGCACAGGTGGGGGCGGTGGACGGGCTGGGCAGCCAGTCAATCAGCTCAAGTGATGCAACATGAGAGAAGCTGGGAAAGAAGAGCTGCAAGAGGAACGATGGGATGTTTACGCCGGTCGTCAGTCTAATGGATCAAGTTTGTTCAATTTGTAATCAGTAGCTGTCTGGAAGTACAACAAGTGGTACTGCATGCTACAAACTCACAGAGGACGAGTGCTCACATTGTGCAGATGATTTGAATGCGGAGGGGTCAGAACTTCGTTTTTGATTTGTCAGGACTCGTTCAAGCCCGGGTTGAGATGTTTCTTAGCCATCTGTTCTCTTTTTCAAGTCACTCGTGTTCCTGTTGGTGTCTGCCTTCCCTCGGTGTGTGATTACACAATTCCTGTGTATTTCCTTCCCCATTGTGTGTGAACTCACTTCCCTCATGTTCCTGTTTTCAGATCGTCTTTCTTCAATTGTTTCTTACTCTATCGACTGCGTTTGCTTTCCCTGACCTGCTTTGTGGATTGTCCTTCTTTGGATACTGTTACTTGGTTAATACGAAACTGTTTTTTGTTGCTTTCTGTTTTTTTTTCTCTGAGTCTTTATTTCAGTTCAAGCCAGTTATAGTGACGCAGACATGCTCAGACACTGTTTCTGTGCTCACCGCTGCCAAAACAGTTCTATAGCTCAGGGTTTCTTAACCCTGGTCCTCGAGGCCCAGTGTCCTGCTTGTTTTACCTCTCTCCCAGTTGGAACACACCTGATTGCAATGAGAGCTAATTACTGGGCTTCTTTACAAGCAGCCCAGTAATCAGCTGTCATTGCAATCAGGTGTGTTCCAACTGGGAGAGAGGTAAAACAAGCAGGACACTGGGCCTCGAGGACCAGGGTGAAGAAACCCTGCTATAGATTCAGCACACAAACTTCAAAATCCAGCTGCGCCTCATGCAAAGGAGACATTTCACACGTTAATCAATATCTGACTGCATTACCGCCATTCGATTTAAACTGAAAATTAGAAAGTAAATAACAGCCTTGCAATCGATAAGTGCTGTGTAGATAATAGTAGTGTACTCAAGCTGAATCTGGCTGCTGGTTCTGCGTTTGTTGCTCAGTTCGCTCCATCTGTCAGCTGAAACACCAGTTATTAGCTCATTCTTCTAGATAACGAAAGAGCTAAGAGTGTGTTCCGTGCAATAACGGCCAAAGGTTGCTTTATGCAAATGAATGGTGGATAACAGGTATACATCAACAGAATGAGCCATCTTCCATTTCCAAGGGTGGCGAGTCGTTTCTGTCCATCGGATGGTTCCTGTCAAAGTGTCTTTTGGAAAACACTAAACTAAAGTTATCCCTTTTAGTGAACAAGGGCCTCGTCTGTGTCTGAGTGTACCAGAGCTATATAAAGGATTTGTAAGACTGATGTGTATTTACTGGTGAAATCCACAAGTTGGAAACATCAGTTCTGTCATTGTGTCTGGCTTTTAACCAGGAACACACTGCATGGTGGTGTAGTGGTTAGCTGGTTAATATTGTGGGCTTGAGTTCTTTTTTTCTGGACAAGAATGTGACATATTTACATCTACCAGGAGATTCGGTCCATCTGTGCCCAGAACGCAAAAAAAGTTTTCTGTTTTCATTTGAAAACACTGTCATGTAAATGGGTCCTTAATATTTCAATAATGAGAAAATCAGCTATCCTTCCTTGAGTCCTGTGGGTTGTTTTTTTTTTTTTTTTCATCTATCAAACATTTCAATAAGCCCCATATGAGGGGTTAACATTCATGGCTACCTCCACTCTTGTTTTTGTGCTGGTTGCTTCTGCAGTTAGTCATCATCTGATTTGTTTAGTTAACTTTTAGGACGGGTCGTTAGGAGTTGCCGGAGTTCATAACACTGCTTGGCCTCCTCCCCGCGGGGCTTGCTTGTTGTCATCCTGAATGAGTCCCGCCGCTGTTGTGCCGTCCATACTTCAGCATGTGATCAGTACTGAGTTTGGCACAGCAGTCATGAGTCATCAGGGCAAACAGCAGTGGGCTGGAAACACAACTCCAGAGGACGCTGGCGCTCCCCTCAGGGCAGAAACTGACTCTGTAGGTGTTGAAACTGAGCGACACAGAGTGAAATTCCACAGCAGAGAAAGTCATTGCTGGCTGTCCTGAAAACTGCTGGAACTTGGTAAATGATGCCATTCCTGAATTAGCATACACGTTTCCTTGTAGTATGAGGAATAAATAACGTTATGGAACACAAAAAAAAGTGAGTTGAAAACAAAAGAAACATGTTTGAAATTGGGATCCTCGACCTTTTTGACTGAACTGGAGGGTTTTGCAGAATAGAAGTGCTTCCTGAATAAGTGAGGCCACATTTACATGATGTTTAAATGCTTTCAGTTTATAGCAGAAACTGTTTGTTGTATTTTGGGAGTACATTTACATGACAACCGTGCACAGACCCAATGAAATTTTTTGAAAACGGCTCAAGGTGGAACTTTTCGAAAATGATCAGACTTTCACTCAGTGTAAACAGAGGAAAACACAACTTTTCTGAAACGCTGTTATGGTGCATGTGCACCGTGGCCGTAGTAAAGAGTTCTTCTGCTCATCGGCGAGTCGACGTAGGATAACAGTGGCTTTCAGAGCAGCATGACTCTGAGTCCGTATTCTCCTGGGACTCGGCAGTTTTACGGTTGAGTCTCCGTAATAATTCAACTCCGTTGTCTGTCCATACGAATGTCCATGTTCTCACTGTTAATGTTCACATGTATAGACTTGGCAGACCCAAACGTGTTGTGAGGGTCTGCTGGGAACGTCTGGCGGAACCCTCTGTCAGCATGGCTTTCAACTCCCACCTCCGGGAGAGCTTCTCTCATGTCCCGAGGGAGGCTGGGGACATTGAGTCCGAGTGGACCATGTTCTCCACCTCCATTGTCGAAGCAGCTGCTCGGAGCTGTGGTCGTAAGGTCTCCGGTGCCTGTCGTGGCGGCAACCCCCGAACCCGGTGGTGGACACCGGAAGTAAGGGCTACCGTCAAGCTGAAGAAGGAGTCCTATCGAGCCTTGCTGGCTCATGGGACTCCCGAAGCAGCTGACGGGTACCGGCAGGCCAAGCGAACTGCAGCCCGAGCAGTTGTGGAGGCAAAGGCTCGGGTCTGGGAGGAGTTCGGGGAGGCCATGGAGGAGGACTATCGGTCGGCCTCGAAGAAATTCTGGCAAACCGTCCGGCGCCTCAGGAGGGGAAAGCAGGTCTCCGCCAACACTGTTTGCAGTGGAGGTGGGGAGCTGCTGACCTCAACTGGGGATATTGTTGGACGGTGGAAGGAATACTTTGAGGACCTCCTCAATCCCGTCGCCACGTCTTCCGTGGAGGAAGCAGAGGCTGAGGTCTCAGAGGTGGACTCGTCCATCACCCAAGCTGAAGTCACTGAGGTGGTTGGCTAGCTCCTCGGTGGCAAGGCACCGGGGGTGGACGAGATTCGGCCTGAGTACCTTAAGTCTCTGGATGTGCAGGGACTGTCCTGGTTGACACGTCTCTGCAACATCGCGTGGCTGTCGGGGACGGTGCCTCTGGATTGGCAGACCGGGGTGGTGGTCCCCCTGTTTAAAAAGGGGGACCGGAGGGTGTGCTCCAACTATAGGGGGATCACACTCCTCAGCCTCCCCGGGAAAGTCTATTCCAGGGTACTGGAGAGGAGGATCCGACCGATAGTCGAACCTCGGATCCAGGAGGAACAATGCGGTTTTCGTCCTGGTCGTGGAACAGTGGACCAGCTCTATACCCTCCATAGGGTGCTCGAGGGTTCGTGGGAGTTTGCCCAACCAGTCCACATGTGTTTTGTGGATTTGGAGAAGGCATTCGACCGTGTCCCTCGTGGTGTCTTGTGGGGGGTGCTCCGGGAATACGGAGTCCGGGGCCCCTTGTTAAGGGCCGTCCGGTCTTTGTATGACCGGAGTAGGAGTCTGGTCCGCATTGCCGGCAGTAAGTCGGACCTGTTCCCGGTGCATGTTGGACTCCGGCAGGGCTGCCCTTTGTCACCGGTTCTGTTCATAATCTTTATGGACAGAATTTCTAGGTGCAGCCAGGGGCCGGAGGGGGTCCGGTTCGGGAACCACAGGATTTCATCTCTGCTTTTTGCAGATGATGTTGTCCTGTTGGCTTCATCGAACCCGGACCTACAGCATGCACTGGGGCGGTTCGCAGCCGAGTGTGAAGCGGCAGGGATGAGGATCAGCACCTCCAAATCCGAGGCCATGGTCCTCGACCGGAGGAAGGTGGCTTGCCCCCTCCAGGTTGGTGGAGAGACCCTAGCCCAAGTGGAGGAGTTTAAGTATCTTGGGGTATTGTTCACGAGTGGGGGACGGATGGAGCGTGAGATTGACAGGCGGATCGGTGCAGCGTCTGCAGTGATGCAGTCGTTGTATCGGTCCGTCGTGGTGAAGAAGGAGCTGAGCCGAAAGGCGAAGCTCTCAATTTACCGGTCAATCTACGTTCCCACCCTCACCTATGGTCATGAGCTTTGGGTCATGACCGAAAGGACAAGATCCCGGATACAAGCGGCCGAAATGAGCTTCCTCCGTAGGGTGGCTGGGCGCTCCCTTAGAGATAGGGTGAGGAGCTCAGTCACCAGGGAGGAGCTCGGAGTAGAGCCGCTACTCCTCCACATCGAGAGGAACCAGCTGAGGTGGCTCGGACATCTGTTTAGGATGCCTCCTGGACGCCTCCCTGGGGAGGTGTTCCGGGCATGTCCCACTGGGAGGAGACCCCGGGGAAGACCCAGGACACGCTGGAGAGACTATGTCTCTCGGCTGGCCTGGGAACGCCTTGGGACCCTCCCAGAGGAGCTGGAGGAAGTGTCTGGGGACAGGGAAGTCTGGGCATCCCTGCTGAGACTGCTGCCCCCGCGACCCGGCCCCGGATAAGCGGTAGAAAATGGATGGATGGATGGATGGATGTATAGTATGTTAGACCCTCCAGAAAAATGCGAGCAAAAATTCTTCATTATGCTTACTTAAATCCCAGATTATGCGAGCTAAAATGCTTGATTATGCAAATAAATATGCATGGTTTTATGCTATTTTATGCGGTAAAATTGCGGACAGTTGTGAAGTATGCTGTGAAATATGCGAAAAGATGCCAGATACCCATACACGCACGCACGCACGCACGCACACCTCCGTCGCATTCATTTTTATATTAGTTTGTTATTTATCTTATATTGTTACTCACCAATGCTCACAAATGGAACACACACACATGTGCGTGTGTGTGTTCCTTTGCTAAAACCTGTGATAAAATGGTCAACACGGTGTTTCAAATGAACTGGTTTCCTTGCTAACTGGTGACCGACGTCCATTAGCACTTCCTGCTGCTGCTGCTCGTAGCAGCGGATGTTGACATCAAACTCATTAAAGGTCCAACACGGCTTTTTGTCTGGTTTTTAACATCTATCAGCAACAAGGGACGCGAAAGAAAACCAGTTGCCAGTTAATTAGGAAACCAGTTCTTCCAAAACACCGGCTTCTCTCCGGTTTCTGGACACTTCTTCTCCGCTCGTTGCGTTCAGGTGACTGAGGCTGCTGCGGAAAACTGAAACTCGGTCATTCACATGAAGGCAGCGGTGACAGCTGGACTCAGGAGACACGTGAAGGAAGCGTGGACAGTTTGCACAAAGGAACGGATCTCAGACAGCTGTGAACCGGCTCTCATCATTCACTTAAAAGAACGAGTTCAAACGAACGACTCGTTCATTGAACGTCACAGCACTACAAGCGAGACGATTTCTCTTTTTTTCACGGTAAATGTCAGATTATTGCGGGTATTATGCGCCCTTTTGGAAAATATGTAGCCCCCGCATGATCAGCAGCAAAGGGTGATTTATGCATGAATTCATGCGATCACATAATCACGTTTTTCTGGAGGGTCTAGTATGTATAGTTTCATTACCAAGACAGACAGCATGGCCTTGTTCTTCCTGGCCTGGCATCACAACTATATCATTTCTTTGCATTTCAGCCCGCCATTTCCTTGCTATCAAAACATTGCTGTGTAAATGCTAAACTTTTGCTGAAATGAAAATTCAGAATGATGCTTTTTCACTTGAGAAGTTCTCAAACGTTTTTGCATAAACAGGATCTAACACTGGGGTTATTGACTTTCCTCTCTTACCACCAGGATATTGTATATTAGAAGTGCTTCCCAAGTGATTATGGGTTTGGCCTTGCTTTGTAGTCAAACAATATTTGGAAACTGCCTCACTGGTTAACAAGTGTCTGCAGACTCTACAGTGAAACCGTGGAGGATCAGTCGGCTTACAATATTCAAGATTCATTTGCAGTCCAGACATGGAGGAGTGAAGATCTCCTGCTCTGACTGCAGATTTGCGGGACTGCTGAATGAATACTGAGCTGTCTCAGGGAAAGAGCTCATGGCATCACCTGCTGATCATTCAGTACAGTAGCTGAAGAACTGTATTTGCTTTCACTACAAGCTTTTCATTAGAAAAAAATAGGAAAAAAAGAAAAAAAAAAGTTCAGCAACACTAGAAAGCATTCCTACATTTGTTGCTGGAGGTTATTCACAAAAGTAAGCTGCAAATAGGATCTAGGAAGTCTAATTTTTAATGCATTTTTTCCAGTTTGACAATTATTTTTAGAACAATGAAGTTCCATAGAGCCACAACCAGCCAGATGTCTTCAGGAAAACATCACATTGTGTCCAAACCGAAGTTCTGTATGACTTCACAAGTCTGGTGCAAAACTATTCATTATGCAAATGAAAAGTAAAACTTTGGTCTCTACATGAAACTGGACACAGGAAGAAGTGGCTGTGATGCTTCCCTGCAGTATCTCTGGGAATTAAAGGCTAAGCACGGCAAAGAAATCACAAGCACACAGCCAACTTGAGGGGAAGTGGATCCAAATTGCACTAATGAGATGTAATAATTGTCGAATCATAATTTTTACTCCTGTTCACACACTCCAAACTCTGCTTCCCAGTCAGGAAAATGAAAGGATTTGATATTGCTAAAAGCGAGTGCACAGATAAGGGGGAACACTAAGTCTTTATACTCGAATAGAGTTTGAAAAAGCACATTTTCTCACTAAAAGCAACACAACTGTGCTTTCTTAATGAATACATCTTTGTTTCCACCATATCACAGAGCCAGCTTGCTGAATTGGAAAAGATAACAAAGAAGCTCAGTTTGGGCTTTTAATAACTCCTGAGTGTCTGCACTCCTCTATCTGGAGAAGCGATTGCCACTGCTCACTCCTCGTCTGACCTGGGGAGGGCGGAGGCGGGCGGGCGGTCATTAGCTGTGTGCATCTGCTGCTCCGTAACGTTTTCCTACCGCCGGCCCTTTGTAGCTGATAGTACCACCTGGCTCATAGCAGAGGTCAGCGGTTCCTGAACCGTGGTTGGTTTGCTCCTCGGGGGATGTGCCAGACACTGAGGGCTGCCTGGACCTTTGTTTGACCTGAGCTTGTCAAGACTTGATTTGTGCTGGTTAAAATATACTCCGTCTGTGGAATATAGTACCTGGGTAACTTCAGACCAGCCGGCTCCTGCTCCTGTACCTTTTGCTTCTCTCCAGTTGCCTGAGGCCTCAGAAATCACAGCTGTTTTGTATGATATGGAATTGAGCTTCTAAAAGCTCTACATCAGTGTCCTTAGGGTAAACTCCGGGCAGCTTGCAGGAACCACAGTTTGCTTTGGAGGAAGGCTTACATGCAGTGTGACATGTTCACATACATCAGAGGTTCTCAAGGTCTCTTCAGCCTGCTCTCTTCAGCCATTCATCTCTCAACCTGAAAAAGGTAAACAGAAAATTGGAAACTGGTTAGTTTTCTCCCATTTCACTGAAAGCAAAGAAGAACACAAAAAGAAGGTTATCACGGCTCAATGGAAAAAGGTCCTTCTTGTGTTTTCAGGCTCTGGGTCTGGTGTTGAGTTGGAATGATGGAAAGAGAGTACAGGTTGGGACCTCATACGTCCATATGCTGGTCAAATGGTTACAAACATATCGTCATCGTTTTAAAACACGTTGAAATACTTTCACCCAAAGATCAGAAGAAACTTATGTAACCTTGTTCTGATTGTTTATTTGCTTCCAAAATGTTTGAAGCTCTCTCTATATTCAGCTCATCACAAGGGTCCAGGGCTGACTGCCTAACAGGAAGGAGCTCCTTCATACCTTCATGGTGAAAACTGAATGGAACTCATGTAAGTGTGACAGAGATTAGAGGGAGCATAAATCACGTTAATCAGTGTTAACGATTTATTTTTAGATTTTGGTGGAACTGTAAGATGGTGATGAGCAGTTATTGTGGGTAGGTGAGTGTATTTGAAGTACCTTAAAGTAACATATAATCATTTAATTATATTGTGGACGGTTTGGTCTCAACAGGGGGCAACAGATGCATAAGGCCTAAGGAGGGCTGAAATGGTTTTGTTTATTAGATCCTTGGGTTTGACTTTTTCTCGCTGCTATTAGTTTCATTTAGACCTTTTTGAAAGATTTTTGCTATTTATTTGTTCTCTTCCTTATTTTTGTGTTTTTTTCTTCTTCATGGAACACAGCTGGAATTCTTTTCGTAGCCTCTGAGGTTCTCTGTAAATAAATTTAAAAAAAAAAAAAACACCTGGGAAAGAACATTCTTCTGTGTGTTTCCTCTACCACTCAACCAACAATCACAAACACCTCTCCTGCTTTGGAAATTTTAACATTGGAGATTGGAGTTTTTTTGTTGGTTTTTTTTGGAAACCAGTCTATCTCCAATGTTCATAATTGTCAAACAGATGTCAAGAAGAAAAAAAAATATATCACCCTCTCCATGTTTTCCTTGTTATCTTCACACAACTTGTCTCTCAGACTGGAGACGAGCAGGGTTTAAGCTAAAAATGAGCAGATCTAAAGACGGGTTTTCCATTTTTAAGTTTCCAAATGGGAAACAGGAGAAAACTTGTTTACTGTTGTTTCGTTTACTTTGATCAAGGCATAAGAAGAAGCTGAGATTGAGAGATTGTTCTATCTATTGAAGTCAAAATTCAAACCCAATCTTTGCTTTGTGAAGCACAAACTGCTGCATATAAAGATCCACATATTGATGTGTGAACATTTGAGTCAAAGCTATAAATCAACAGACTACTTTTCCTAACTTCACACATCCAGAGATGAAGCAGCCAGAAGCAGTGGTGTGAAAAATCCTCATAAAAATCGCCCGAAACAGAAATTCCGGTTTCTAATTGGGAGTTTATCAAAGAGTGTTTAGACTACTCGGCTAATATGCCCCAAGAATAAAGATCAGCCCTTAAAAACACTATAAAGCAAAGGATTGAGGACATTGTGGGAAAATTTAAAGTGAGGCGAATAGAGAGAAACTTAGAATATTGATGTTTTACCTGTTCAGTAAGAGCCATCATGTCTTTGTCACTTTCTAGTTGTAGCAATAAAATGGACAAAGACCAAGACATAAGCCCTATTTTATCAGCTCATAGTTACACTTAAATGGCCTTTTGTGTTTATTTTTTTCTTTTTACAGGAAACCTCTGATCCAAGATGGAAAGAAGTGTAAAGATTTCAGGTGTTCTCCCTCCACTCATGAACAAAACCCCCGAGATACTTGAACTCTTCCAATGGAGTCAGGGACTCTCCGTCTGCCCAGAGAGGACGGTTCTCCCTGCTGGTGATGGCTGTTGTCGATGCCAGTTGCAAGTTCAGGTAAGTAGGTTTCATGTTCTGTTATATGCATATTAGATTCAGTTGCAGCTGTTGTTAACAGGCTATATTAAAAAAAAAAAAAAAAAGAGTCTTCAACTATCTTGTGCACACAGATTGGTTAAAACTTGTTTTGGAATATGGGCAAACACGTGCATGAGGTGAGGTCTGAGACTTTCACAGTCCAGGACTGGATGACAGAGGATGCAGCCCACAGGGTTGTGGAAGGTACCCGGAGCGTTGGTGGCTGGTAGCTGTGTTCCCTCTTCAACCAGGAAGATGCCGGAACAGCTCCATGGCTGCCAAAGCACTGAGAGACAACCTGAAGAGTCACTTTGTTACAGCGGCAGGTCAGGAGACTCTTTTGGAGCAACAATGGAGGGGACTATTTTGGTATCATTTCCCCCCCCTGATGATTCAGTGAATGAAGTCTCACTCTGATTACATAAAGGCTTGAACTTTATCTGTGTATCAAAGAAATAAACAGGTTGATCCCTTGTCTCAACAACTATATTGTCAACAACTATACAACAATATTGTCAATTATAAATTATAATATATTTTTTACAAAAACATATAAAGAATGCTGCTTGAACTTCCCCTGTGACGATTCCTCACCGCTCTGTAGCATCTTCCAGAGGCTGCTCTGACTGAGATGAGGCCTGTGTTGGTGAGGAAGTGCCTGTGCATGTGTATTGGTCTGAGAAGGTGGAGGTACATAGTGATCTGGTGCATATGGTTGAGAAGGTGGAGGTACGTGGTGAGGTGCAGCTTGTGAATGGTACTTAGATTCCTGAGCATCATATAAAGCTAAATCTGAAGCTTCACTCTGTTGTTGTCAAGTTGATCAGTTATGAGGTTTTATTCCGAGGTAACCTGAGTCTCAGAAATAGTGCCAGCAGCTGCTGCTGGCCTGTTTCTGTTGTGAATAGTAGTTGACACCTGTAGTAAAATTTAGATTTTCTCCAATTCAAGTGCATTGGTTGAATGGCTTTTCTTCTGCTTTTTGGATTTACTGGGAGGTTCGTGGGTTTCACACAGTTGTGGAGTAGATGACTGAGACTGAGAGGCACTTGGCATCTGCTCTGGATTTACTGACCGCTCTGGCACTTCATCTTCATCACTGAGAAACTCTTCTGCAACCAGGGCGTCTTTCCTGGATATGGGAAGCTGGAATAAAAGGATGAAATACTATTCCCAAGTGTTGGTGTATCTGTGTATGAAAGATATTACAAGAAAAAGGGCAAATAGCCTAACAGCACTTACACTGGTCTCTGTAGTGCACTGGATGACGTGTTTTCAGGAAGGACGGGGTCTTGAGCATATATTTCTGTTTTGCTGTCAAGGCCCTCTCTCCACTCCCACCTGGTTTACTTTTCAGCACTTTGGAATACTGTGTCCTTCACAATGTGGCTCTTGAATGTACTTCTTCCACTGCAATTATGAATCACAAATTACATTTTTTTCCACCACACGCACCTGAACCCCACTTATATGGCCAAAAAGCCCAAGAAAATGCAATGTGTTGATTCCATTGATTTAGTTTTGTTGTTCCAAACAGAGAAGAAGGAAGAGAAAAATAGTTTTTGACCGTCAGTCCAGGCTTCACTCTCGTTTTTAACTCAGCTGTTTCAATGTTACAACAGTACCTGGAACAGGTGGAGCAGCTAGTTACGTACCTGATAACTCCATGCACTGACGGTTTCTTGCCAATTGTTGTCCTTGTCGATACAATTATGGTATGACTTTGAGGAGACGTTGAAGAGACAGTCTCGGGCTTCCCGTAGCTCCACGAGCTGATCCTCCATTTCTAAGGTCCACCTCACTCTATGTTTGAGCTCGGCTATGCTTGTTGTGTTTACGTTTGTCAGTCAGCTGAGAAGCTCGCTGTGCGATTTGGCTGCATTTCGTTCCTCGTCACAACTCTGAGTGATCACTCAGGAGAGCTCCACTTTCACCACAGACAGGAAGTTTGTTTGTCCAAAATATTGAACAGGTTCAACGTTGATGATCGTCGACCCGTTTTGCAGCCGATTGTCTGGACAAACTCACTCTATACACACCACGGACCTCAGGATGCTTTTAGAGGAGAATGTTTTAAGAGAAGAAAATTGGTTGTTTGCCGTAATTGGTCTGAAGAGGCAAAATCAGAAGAAATTCAGCCTGATTCTCGTTGCGTGTCACCCGATTTACAGACACAAGATTTGAGGCAGGTTTCAGAATCCAACCGAGAGTCATCAGGTTTAGAACCAACCAGCTGGGATCTAGCTGACTTTAATGTCTCTATGACCTCTGACAGGGTCTTTCCTCAGCATCTATCTTCTACTGAGTTATTGTTGGTCAGATCTTTCTATGAAGGGATAAACATTGTTGTATGTCACTGTTATGATGATTTTCCCTCACTTGTTTTAAAATAATGGCGGCAAGCCTTTGCATTTTTATGATGTATTCCATCTCTGTGGAAGTGCCAACTGTGGAGTGCTTTGCCCATAAGGTGTAATCACTCATTGTTTGTGTTTTAGATGGTACGTTGTATAGTATAATGTGGCTACTTTTTATGCTCTATTTTATGCTGAAATCTGCCATCAGCTGCTTTTTCATTAACATAATGTAACAGCAGTTGGCCTCATATGCTCCTCTCTGCAGATGGACTTTTAAAATATTTGATTTCTGCCCCAGTAAATCCTCAGCCGCTTGCTGCTCCCCCTCCCTCCTCAACACATTTTCTGAAACATGCCAAGGCCGTGCCATGACCGTAATAAATTCTTCTTCATATGGGTAAGTGGATGGTCAATAACAACAATGGCGGCCTCCAGAGTGTCATGACTCCCAATCCGTCTTCTCCTGGAACTTGGCAGTCTTATACTTAAGAGTCACACCTAATGGCAATCCAACCATAACCATATGTCCATGGGAATCAAAGGTTCTTCCCATTCAAAGTCAAAAGTCTCCCTATGTACTAAGTGCGTTAGACGACGACTATCTCCGTTTCGTAACCCCAGGCCACACAGCTACTGTGAGTAGTGAAAGCTACAGTGGGGGGGGTTAGACCTCTGGTAGCTCTGTGTGTTCGACCCCCTACCCCGTTCTATATATGCCCCATTGTAAATGTTTATTCACAGTCACAACATCTTCAAGTGAAAAATGGACAGTTTGACCGACGTGAACAACAAAACCACCCCAGACAAATTCCTCAGTTTCATAAAGATGTCAACATGAAAAAGACAACACGATGCTCTAAACCAGTAGTTTCAAACTTTTTAGCATTGTAAACTGACGCGACTCCCCCACCATACCCTGTATAATTAGAAAAAAAAAGCTGCCGGAACACTTTAACATGCTGTATGGGACTTTCGGTGGAGTCATTGCAGTGGCCATTACTGAAACAATACTTACCAACAAAAGCATGAGCACAGTATATGTACACTAGGAGTGTCAACGTTTACAATTTTTTCTACACGTGTAACTCAGACTTCTTGTACACGTGACATCAGAGATTTATGATCTTTTTCTATTGCAGTTCTGCTGTATGACCACGAGAGGGCTCTGTATCCATACAGCACCTTATTATCCCATTAAATCAGACATTCCAGTCGTTATCAGACCAAAGGACCACCGCTTCAGCTCTTAAGTTGCTGATATGTTCACTCAGTGTTTTGTCACATTTTTTTCGATGGTGTGTAAAATCCCTCATGCTAGCTTTTGAACTGCTAGTGGTAGCGAGCTAGCTAGCTAGCGATAGCACCTATGCTAGCAGCAGCATCTCTCCCTCCAATTTGACGGGGTGCTTCCATCACAGCTGGTCTCTCGTAGATCCCGTACTGCTGTTGTAAACCAGCTTTGCCTGATACAGCCTCCACCCAACAGTATTTCCGTTTGTTAGAAAAGCTGCAACACAGCACTCCCCTCATTGTTAGCTGCCATGCCATCGTGTCCAGAGTCAACTTGAACACCACACTGGCTGAGGCTATGTTTTTTTTCTTTTTTTTTTTTCAATCTACGTAACATTGCGCCTCATGTATCTCTTATGTAGGTGGATAACTGCACTAGAGGGAACATTTATTTAGCTGATGTTATTATCTGAAGCTTTCAGGAAACATCATCACACCAAAAAACATTTTATATAGGTGAAAAAACAGCAAGGAGGTGGAGGAAAATGAGGTGTACACGGTTATTGATTTTTCTAAATGGTTGTGATTTGTTTTCCGTGTTCACGTTTACACGTGTCGACGTTGACACCCCTAATGTGCACCCTTCACGGAAATGGTCTTTCCTAATGCCTTTATTTCACTTGGTTGAAACAAATCAGTTCTACTTGGACAGAAATGTGACAAATTGGCTTTTGGTGTCACAGATTAAATGCTTTTGCATATGTTGCATGTACAATGCAAGAATGTCCAACAAAATAGCAAGTAAATTGGGTAAACATTGGCTAGCTTGCACGCATGTTGCATGACACATGGTTGATATCTGAGAGACACCTGGCAGATAAAATTACAGCTCATAAAACTATCTCTCAGTGTAATCTACAAATGTGCCATGGCAAAAAAATTGAGAATTCTTGACAACAAAAATAAAAGGTCTCTCCCCATTCCAGCAATCATTCTGTCATCAGACGTCAAAACAGAGCTCAACAAAAAAGAGAAGAAGGTTATGAATGAAAACCAAAACCCGGATGAAAAGCAGACTGGCATACTGGAGGCTCAGTTCTTGCACTGTTTAATTTGCAAAAACTTGACTGAGAGGGAATAAAATAGACATAATTTATTAATCCCTGCGATTAATAAAGTTAGAAGTCCTGCATGAATTCTATGATCTGTTTCCGCTCAGTGAGTTAAAGCTCATGTCCGGAGTTTTTGAAAGAGAGTGTTTTTTTAATCCAAAGTCTCGAGGTTCCGCCCTCCCTCTGCTTTCATGAGCGACCAAGCCACGCCTCTTTAATTGTGCTCGCTCGTTATCTGTCGGGTGAAAATGAGAGGCTCTGAGTCCTACAGCATCCTACATGTTTAGCTGTTTACGGTAGATGTTCAGCAGACAGTGGATATATCCGAGGTAAGCGAGGCGGCTGCTGCGTTGCTAACTCTCCTCTGCCTGGACGAGTGCGCGTGCTCTCTGGCTGCGTGCACAAGTTGATTGACAGCATGACAAGGCTGAAGCTGACCGGCGCTTTTTCGGACAACATGGGGGTCTGTGAGACGAAGGCGGGGCTCATAAATAAATTTTTATATTGCTTTATGCTAATATTATATTATTGTATCGAACCAGACTGACACATTTAAGCTGTGTTAAAAAAATGATACATACATTGGAAACGAACGGAAACTCTGGACACGAGCTTTAAGCCCGATGGAAGTGCCACCTAGTAGAGAGCTTGAAAAACCTGACAAAGCTTGACAACTTCATCCACACCTCAATTTCATTAAGTCTCTGAGGAAAAAAAAAACTGGGTTTAATGTGAAAATCCAGTAGCATTTTGATGGTACTCATGGAAGTAATCATCCATTTATTTTAAAACCTGCTATATTGACATTACAGTTGGATGATTCCCTTGTTGACTGAATGAAAGTAGATCAGGGGTCACAACCTCTGGGCCCTGAGGCCTGGTGTCCTTCATGTTTTAGCTCTCTCCCTGCTTCTGCACACCTCAAACTAAAGTTTATCTGATGTCATTAAGTTTGTAGAAATCCCAGTAACAGAGTATGCAGAGTTTTTTCAGAAGGTTGTACTTGTCTCTGTTTCACAAAGCCGGAGTTAAAAGGACTTGGAAAAGTTGGACGTTCCCCCATACGGACACAGAGTCCGAATGTTTCAGAAAAATTGCGCTTTTCTGCATTTCCATGAAGATTGAGTTGAAAAATTTTCAAAAAGTTGCATATTACCCCGTTTACACTTGTAGAGTTGGCGTGTTCCATCTTGAGTCATTTTCAAAAAGTTGTGTTGCCAGCGGCTCCCAGCACCGGTGTCACTTCAGCAAACACCCCGAACACAATAAAACTTTTCCATCCATCCATCCATCTTCAACCGCTTATCCGGGGCCGTGTCGTGGGGGCAGCAGTCTCAGCAGAGATGCCCAGACTTCCCTGTCCCCAGACACTTCCTCCAGCTCTTCCGGGAGGATCCCAAGGCGTTCCCAGGCCAGTCGAGAGACATAGTCTCTCCAGCGTGTCCTGGGTCTTCCCCGGGGTCTCCTCCCGGTGGGACATGCCCGGAAAACCTCCCCAGGGAGGCATCCAGGAGGCATCCTAAACAGATGCCCGAGCCACCTCAGCTGGCCCCTCTCGATGTGGAGGAGAAGCGGCTCTACTCCGAGCTCCTCCCTGGTGACTGAGCTCCTCACCCTGTCTCTAAGGGAGCACCCAGCCACCCTCCGGAGGAAGCTCATTTCAGCCGCTTGTATCCGGGATCTTGTCCTTTCGGTCATGACCCAAAGCTCATGACCATAGGTGAGGGTGGGAACGTAGATTGACCGGTAAATCGAGAGCTTCGCCTTTCAGCTCAGCTCCCTCTTCACCGCAACGGACCGATAGAACGACTGCATCACTGCAGACGCTGCACCGATCTGCCTGTCAATCTCACGCTCCATCCGTCCCTCACTCGTGAACAAGACCCCAAGATACTTAAACTCCTCCACCTGGGCTAGGGTCTCTCCACCGACCTGGAGAGGGCAAGCCACCTTGTTCCGGTTGAGGACCATGGCCACGGATTTGGAGGTGCTGATCCTCATTCCTGTCGCTTCACACTCAGCTGCGAACTGCCCCAGTGCATGCTGTAGGTTTGGGTTCGATGAAGCCAACAGGACAACATCATCTGCAAAAAGCAGGGATGAAATCCTGTGGTCCCCGAACTGGACCCCCTCCGGCCCCTGGCTGCACCTAGAAATTCTGTCCATAAAAATAATGAACAGAACCGGTGACACAGGGCAGCCCTGCCAGAGTCCAACATGCATCGGGAACAGGTCCGACTTACTGCCAGCAATGCGGACCAGACTCCTACTCCGGTCATATAAAGACCGGACGGCCCTTAACAAGGGGCCCCGGACTCCGTATTCCTGGAGCACCCCCCACAAGACACCACGAGGGACGCGGTCGAACGCCTTCTCCAAGTCCACAAAACACATGTGGACTGGTTGGGCAAACTCCCACGAGCCTTCGAGCACCCTGTGGAGGGTATAGAGCTGGTCCACTGTTCCACGACCAGGACGAAAACCGCATTGTTCCTCCTGAATCCGAGGTTCAACTATCGGTCGGATTCTTCTCTCAAGTACCCTGGAATAGACTTTCCCGGGGAGGCTGAGGAGTGTGATCCCCCTATAGTTGGAGCACACCCTCCGGTCCCCCTTTTTAAACAGGGGGACCACCACCCTGGTCTGCCAATCCAGAGGCACTGTCCCCGACCGCCATGCGATGTTGCAGAGACATGTCAACCAAGACAGTCCCTGCACATCCAGAGACTTGAGGTACTCAGAACAAATCTCATCCACCCCCAGTGCCTTGCCACTGAGGAGCTTACCAACCACCTCGGTGACTTCGGCTTGGGTGATGGACGAGTCCACCTCTGAGACCTCAGCCTCTGCTTCCTCCACGGAAGACGTGGCGACGGGATTGAGGAGGTCCTCGAAGTATTCCTTCCACCGTCCTGTGATATCCCCAGTTGAGGTCAGCAACTCCCCACCTCCACTGTAAACAGTGTTGGCGGAGACCTGCTTTCCCCTCCTGAGGCGCCGGATGGTTTGCCAGAATTTCTTCGAGGCTGACCGATAGTCTTCCTCCATGACCTCCCCGAACTCCTCCCAGACCCAAGTTTTTGCCTCCCCAACCACTCGGGCTGCAGTTCGCTTGGCCTGCCGGTACCTGTCAGCTGCTTCTGGAGTCCCATGAGCCAGCAAGGCTCGATAGGACTCCTTCTTCAGCTTGACGACTGCCCTTACTTCCGGTGTCCACCACCAGGTTCGGGGGTTGCCGCCACGACAGGCACCGGAGACCTGGAGACCACAGCTCCGGGCAGCTGCTTCGACAATGGAGGTGGAGAACATGGTCCACTCGGACTCAATGTCCCCAACCTCCCCCGGGACATGAGAGAAGCTCTGTCAGAGGTGGGAGTTGCTGACAGAGGGTTCCACCAGACGTTCCCAACAGACCCTCACAATATGTTTGGGTCTGCCAAGTCTGTCCGGTTTCCTCCTCCGCCAGCGAATCCAACTCACCACCAGGTGGTGATCGGTCGACAGCTCTGCCCCTCTCTTCACCCAAGTGTCCAAAACACGCGGCCGGAGGTCAGATGACACGACAACAAAGTCGATCATCGACCTCCGACCTAGGGTGTCCTGGTGCCAAGTGCACTTATGGACACCCCTGTGCTCGAACATGGTGTTTGTTATGGACAAACTGTGACTAGCACAGAAGTCCAATAACAGAACACCACTCGGGTTCAGATCAGAGAGGCCATGTGATCCAATCACCCCCTTCCAGGTCTCACTGTCACTACCCACGTGGGCGTTGAAGTCCCCAAGTACAACAATGGAGTCCCCAGTCGGAGCACTGTCCAGCACCCCTCCCAGGGACTCCAAGAAGGCCGGGTACTCTGCACTGCTGTTCGGCCCATAAGCCGAAACAACAATGAGGCACCTATCCTAGACCCTAAGGCACAGGGATGTGACGCTCTCATTCACTGGGGTAAACTCCCAACACATGGCGGCTGAGCTGTGGGGCTATAAGCAAGCCCACACCAGCCCGCCGCCTCTCACTGCGGGCAACGCCAGAGAAGTGGAGAGTACAGCACTTCTCGAGAGGTTGGGTTCCAGAGCCCAGGCTATGTCACTTGAAACTAGGGCTGGGTACTGTTTAACGGTACCTCAGTGGTACCGACCGAAAAACTTTGGTATATACTGGTACCGAACAAGAGACGTGCGTACGGGTATCAGTTTCGATTCTTAAAGTGGCTGCACGGTCAATAAACATGTGCAGAAACGATCGTTCATTTCTTCTCTTTTACTGAAAAAATGATGCATCACATCATTGAACATATTACCACGTCTTGCCGGGTCACACTCTTTCTAACAACATGCAGAGAGAACCTGCAGTGCTCAGTGCCCTTCTTCCTCTGTGGTGTCTGTGTAAAATAAGGTTGAACATGCAAACAGCACACCTATTGGCATGAAGTGCAAATGCAGTCATGGCGTCGTCTGTGCTCCGTGAAGGCAGGTACCGAAAAAAGTACCGTTCAGGAAGCGGTACCATACAGGAGGTATCAAAAAAATACTTGTACCTGAAAAATATCTAGCGGTACCCAGTCCTACTTGAAACCATTGTCCTGTAAACTTGGCCTCAAAGGCGAGCCCGGTTTTGATTGGAGGAAAGCGACAGCAGCACCCTGCTGCCTACTGTAGTCCACACTGCAGCTGCACCGAGCTGGCTGTCAGAGAGTGAAGAGGTTATTAAAAGCAGTGGTGACCTCCCAGATGCATAAAGTGCCACCAGGGATGACGGCAGTTAAGAGACGTGGCGAAAGGGGACCAAAGGGAAATTTAAATGGAAATCACTGAGCTGCATCCCGTCTCACCACTAACAAGCGTCACTGCCGCACTCCTCCTTCACAGAATCTGATGTTTTATCTCAATTGTGTTATCAGCACAGAAGCCATTGTGTCCCCGGGTAGAGATGCGAATTGGAAAATGTCACTCATCCTGTTGAGTTTTTTACACAATGAAATGCATTTACAATGTAACTGTAGTGAAAGCACAAAAGGACAGAGACTGACATGCAGCCGTGCAGATGGGAAATCATTTTTGTTTGCTTTTTTTGACTTCACTAAAGAAAAGGAAAGATTTTGTTTGTATAAGTGCTCCACACAAGTACCAATCTGTTTCCATTGTAATGTGTTTTCAAAAACATCCACCATCATGTGCAACATACTGGACTGATAGAAATAAGCATGTAAAAGGACGTTAGCAATAAGCATGTAAAAGGACGTTAGCAAGTACAGTTACAATTATAATCAATAAACATCTTTAGTTTATGTCTCTTGAATATTACAGGCCATTGAAGCAACTTATCCACATTATGTTAGCAAATGTTAAATCATTGATCGCCACTTTAAGAAGGTACATCTTTTTTGTTGCTGAGCGTTCAGGTGCTATTCAAGACCCAAAGGCTTCAAGTGTAGTTTTCTGACAAGGGCGAAAACATTTCTCTGTTTGACTTTGGTGGTTTTTCATTCTTGTGTTCATTGTGTGTGGCACAAGCAGCAGTAAATCCCACCCTGCTCTACAGTAGTTAGACATTATTTTATTTAGCAACTGATAAACTGAGGCTTTGCTTACGTGTTTTCAAGTGAAAATGGAAAACTTTCATTGTGATTTAGGTGTCGGTTTACAGGTCAACTGTGTTGCTCCCAAAGTGGAAGTTTTTGACTCTGTTCCCATGGAGACATGTGAAAACTGACGCTTTCAAGAACGCTCTGACTCCTTTGACATGGAGTAAAGGATTTTTTTTTTGCCATTGTTAAGGTTCATACTGTCTTGTTGTGTGCGTGCGTGCGTGCGTGCGTGCGTGTGACTTCAGTGTAGTGCTGGACAAAATTTCGATATCAATATATACCGCGGTATATTTTTTTCCAATAACGATGATATGAGTTTTAAACAAATTTTCGATATTTCAATATAGTGCATTACAGTATGCGTTTCACAATCACTAACTGCTGTTCACGGCACCGCTGATTCAAGCTGAACAGAAAGCGCCGCAAGAGAGTGATCACTACTTAGGACACACACCACAGCTGGCTGTCCTCAGCTCATGCTACAAGCTAAGCTCCACCGCGGTAAGTTTGAGCTCCAAAATGAGAACTTCTGATGTAAAAGCAACTGAACAAGCTTCCACAAGCTAATTTGTGGCCACAAAATAATAAATCGTGTGCACGAAATACTAATTCGTGGCCACGAATTAGGTATATCATTCACTAAACAGCCCATTAAAGTTAGCAGCATATTGACAGATGCAGACTTTCGGTCTCAATAACTCTTTAACAAAACGTCAGTAACATACGAGGGGGGACCCAAAAGTTTCCGGACTGATTCTATTAATAAAAAAATACAATGAATTTCCGACTTTGGCCGCTAGATGTCGCTACAGGATAGCCTCATGCATAACTGTGCCAGGTTTGGTCTTCCCCCGTGATGCGGTCAGCTGACAGTCACTGTTTATGTTGACAGAGTGACACCCCGCTCTTCGATTTTTCAAGATGGCGGATATCCACGGATATGCGCTCTGTCAAAACATTTTGTTTTTTATTGGGAAAACAGCGGCAGAAACACTCACCATGTTGCAGACATTCTTTAAGAAGGATTCTTAGGGTGTCTGAGTGGTCTTGGCCCTTTAAGAGTAATCAGATTACATCACGAAGACCAGGCACGCAGAGGACAACAATCCACTTCCAGAACAGAGGAAAACGTCACAAAAACTGAAGAAGACGTCCTGGTAGATCCACACAGGACTTTTGATGACATTGCAGAACTGATGGGAGTGTTGTAAAGATCCAGACAGATGATCCTCAGGCGGTTATTAGAAGCAGTGAGATGAAGGCACCCGGAAATGGCCGCATCATAGCAGACAGCAGACCACAGGACGCCCCGTTACGCACAGAAATAGCACCAAATGTTGTGCGTAAAGCATATTTTTGGACTAAAACCGTGACCAGCAAGCCTCCCCAACGCCATATTCACCTGGTCTGGCCCCAGACGACGGCTTTTTGTTGTCAAAGATGAAACTGGAGCGGCAGCGGAAAGGTAAGACAGGCATACAGGCGGGGGAGGGAAAATCGAAGTTCTATCTTTCCGGCACAGTTACGCACGGTCATGGCGACTCTTCTGAACAGTGAAAATCTCGGGTGCAGCGTTGTATTCAAGCCAAAGGAGAGTATTTTGAAGGTGACAGTTTCAAATAATTGCGAAGATTAAAAAATAAAAAGTTATAACCACAGTCCGGGAACTTTTGGGTCCACCCTCGTACAAAGGGTGCCTCCATCCCATCGTTGTGAGGTGGACTACATGCTACAAGCTCATTTTCATTACAAGTATCTGTCTATCAAGCATCAGAAACAATATTGATTTATATGAGCAGCCGTAGCGGGATACAGTCAGGTCGGCACCAATCCAAGTCGGCCCTGGCCAACTCGGCACCGCCCCCGGGATACAGTCAAGTCGGCATCAAGCCAAGTCGGCCTTGCGGCTGGGCTCTCAAGTGGCCGAGTTGGTCAGTGCCGACTTGACTGTAAGCTGCTTACCAACTCGGCCAAAAGCCTCTTTTTTTTTTAATCACGATGACGGCTGCGGTGCGACGATTTGCACATTTTTTTGACGATCTGTTTGAACCGAGTAGCTTAGCTACGAGCGCGCAGCTACGAGCGCGCAGCTACGAGCGCTTAGCGGCTGTCTGGTCATGTGGCCGGTCCCCAAGGCATTCTGGGAATCGTAGTGCAACGATGCTGACTGCAGCGCGACGATTTGCACAGTTTTTTTCGTGCCGGCTGCGCCACTTCTCCTCACGTAGCAGGCGGGGGACTGGAGGACAAACTGTGTGATTATGGTGACTGACAGGTTAGAGGTGGATAATGTACCTGGAGCTTCATGTTTGACTTTCTGATTGAACTAAGTAGCTTAGCTACAAGCGTGCAGCGCGAGTGACTGTCTGGTCATGTGACCACATCATGTGACCAGGCGGCGTTTGATCAAACCAGTCGCCTGCATTATTATTATAACTGTGCAAATCACATGACCAGACAGCCGCTCGCGCTGCACGCTTGTAGCTAAGCTACTTAGTTCAATCAGAAAGTCAAACATGAAGCTCCAGGTACATTATCCACCTCTAACCTGTCAGTCACCATCATCACACAGTTTGTCCTCCAGTCCCCCGCCTGCTACGTGAGGAGAAGTGGCGCAGCCGGCACGAAAAAAACTGTGCAAATCGTTGTGCTGCAGTCGGCATCGTTGCACTACGATTCCCAGAATGCCTTGGGGACCGGCCACATTACCAGACAGCCGCTAAGCGCTGCGCGCTTGTAGCTGCGCGCTCGTAGCTAAGCTACTCGGTTCAAACAGATCGTCAAAAAACTGTGCAAATCGTCGCGCCGCAGCCGGCATCGTGATTTAAAAAAAAGAGGCTTTTGGCCGAGTTGGTAAGCAGCTTACAGTCAAGTCGGCACCGACCAACTCAGCCACTTGAGAGCCCCCCCGCGAGGCCGACTTGGCTTGATGCCGACTTGACTGTATCCCGGGGCGGTGCAGAGTTGGCCAGGGCCGACTTGGATTGGTGCCGACCTGACTGTATCCCGCCGTAGTGCTGCGGGGTTCTTCTTTTTCGAATGATTTCCGGGAGGCTGTACGCTTGTTTAGCGCAATGCTGCCCCTTCAGGTTAAGTAGTAAACATTAGCCCATACTTTAGATGCTGGAACTGCGGGGTTTAGGGACCGTCTACAATTTACAAGACGCTGAAACAGTGAAGACAAATACCACCAAAAAAAAACTACAACAGGGATTCGCTGCAGTGTCACCATAATTACTGCAACCTTCAATAATTCTGTACTTAACCTTAGTAATTCTGAGCACTTTTATTTGTCTTCCTGGTTGAAGCACCTTTGTTTGAATCAATGACAATAACATAACTGTATTTAAGTGTAAAGTTAAAGCTGTATTGAAAAAGGTGAAATTTACATTTATTTGACAGTGATTTCTTTTTTTCTTAAAGGTAAACATTTAAGTTATTGTAGTTTTTATTTCTAAAATTTTATACTGGAGGAGCTTCCTGGATAAATAATTTCTAGTTTTACAGGTAGTACATTATATGCATGATTCTTAACAGTTTTTCTGAGGCTTTTGTATTATTTATAACGATATCGGAATTATATCATATCAACCAAAATTAAGACCTATATTGTGATAAAATTTTTGGCCATATCGGCCAGCCCTACTTCAGTGTTTCTGCCATTTTCATGTACACAATTTTCCAAACATTGCTGTTTAAACGTGAAACGTTTCTGAAACAAAAATGCAGGCATGATTCATTGCCATTTGAAATGTCATTGAAAAAGTTCCTACATTTTTCCACAATTTATTTTTTCATTTTCGGTCTTCAAATTGTTTGTACAGAGCTACACTGTTGATTCTGTCTCTGAGGAAGAGTTTTGGTTATCACAGAGATTTCCTTTTCCATTAAATACATTTTCTTCTGATTGTTCTGTTGATGTGGCGACTACAAAATGTTTAACTTCAGCCTCTTTAAATGCCAATATTCATAGAACACATACACTTCCTGAAACGTCCTGTAATTGTATGTATATCAGCACAAATATTAACACGGCTGATGCAGAGGAATTGTCTCAGTATTTCATCATGTTGCATAAGCTACTGCTGTAAGGGCAGTTTAGGGTAATGGAGGAAATATTACAATCGGTTCCATCGCTTCTTTCACATTGGATATTTTTTTGGATCAGTTATAATATGCTGATGAAATATGGTGCAGTTTTTATAATTATTTATTCTGTATGTTTGTTGACTGTAGTATACTTTACACATTGCATACCTGAGCAATTTATTATGACTTTAAGAAGGTGCAGAAAATGACGGGAAGTGCAAAAATGGTCAATTACAGATTAAATGATTCAAAGTGAGCATAAGGGAGTAAAATGTGAAACTCGTGGGGTGAAGCTTGAAGCTGAATTCATGGTGTGGAGTTCAGAGAGCCTTTCTGGAGCTGCAGTATCTATTTCTGCACCGCCACTGGCGCTCCATCCAAACTGGCAGTCAGCGGGCCCACTTTGGCCATCAGACAGCAGCAAAGAGGTCGCTGCTGGTGGTGGAGCCAGTCTCCAACCGAGCGCTGACAGTTTAGCTCACTGTTTATTCCTGAGTCTGCAGCTCACTGCTCACAGCTCCGGGGATGTGAACTACATCAAAAGTCTTTTTTTTTGGCACGGGTCCTCTTTACAAGTTTCTTGACACGCTTTGTCAAGGTTTGTTTGGCTCGGGTGGAGTTTTATAGAACAGCTCGGGGCTTGAAAAGCCTCAACTTGCCAAAAGAAATGACTGTAGCATGAATAATAATAAAATAATTGAACTTTTTTAAAAATGGTCCTCTGAGAAATACTTGCCAAATGTCTGTGTCCATATGTCAACGTGAAATGTTTCCTGGAGTCTCAAAACTTATTTAGCAATCGACTTTTAAAAGCAATATCTAGGTTGTGCAAAAAAACCAAGCCAAGGAAAAAGTTGATGCATCCATCCATCCATCCATCTTCAAAACCACTTCATCCAGTTCTGGTGCAGTTTTTGGTGTCTCACAGGAACAATAAGAAAAATTGGGATGTTATTTCATATCGTGGCCTTAAATTTGTGGTCTTTACAACACTAAGTGAGAAAGGTTCAAAGTTAGCTTGTGTCAGTGCCATAAAGTCACAGAACATGAGATCTCCAGTGGGAATATGCCTCCCTGGTTTCTGGTCGCTGATTGAGACGGTTGCTATTTGTGTGCATGTGCTGTAGCAGCATTTCAGAAAAGTCGAGTTTTTCCCCATTTCTTTGGGGATGGAATTGGAGCATGTTCAAAGAGTTAGTTTTTAACCTTTATTCTTAAATTCTTAATTTGTCTCTGTGCCTTCGTGTACTGTTGTGATCATCACTTTTTTTTTGTTTTTTTAATATCTATATATATATATATGAATATGTATATATATATACATATATATGAATGAATGAATGAATTTATTTATTTCGAACATGCAAAAGAAAACGGAAAATAGGTCGTCACCAAAAACAAACACATGCATAATAAAATTAAAAGAAAACAAAGACTGCAGCAACAACCTGCATGCGTTACAGATCTACATGTTCGAAATGGAGTTGGAATAAGTTAAACTTATTTAATCCTATCCCTTTTATCCACACCTCCTACGGTGATATTTTAACTTTTACATATTTATACTTTTCGTACACAGTCACAGCGTAACATTTCCCCTATATAATACTTAATTTATATATATATATATATATATATATATATATATATATATATATATATATATATATATAATACTGCTTTAGTTATGTTTTATTTAGTGATATTACCTGAACAGAAAGGCTGTTAAATGCATGGCTGCACATGTAAAACCGTGTTTGTGCTGGTAACTCCTGGCCACCCACAGCAGATATACCAGTGTTATGTTCTGTCATGAATCACACCTGCAACCGTTGACCTTCCTGTCGACCTGCTCCTCCTCCTCCCCCCACCATTCATCAGGAAACCTTCCACCGCTCTGGCACTGCTGCCTAGTCGCCCCTCCACGGCTCTTTGGAGGCACTTCGGAGCACATTTTCCTAACATTAGCATATCATAACGAGGGGCCATGATTAGCACATTGTAAATTGATTACCTTGACAAATATCGTGCAGTGTTTGCCCCGCCGAGGCTGGCGGAGGAGACGAAGTCAACGGAGTGAATGAATGCCTTGAAGTCGCTCATTCGGCTGCTCTTTCGGTCTCCCGAACACAAAAACAAAAGCCACGGATCTGAAATCACGGCATAGGACACCCTGCATCTGCGCCACACTTCCTGGGCTTTATACCAGGGTGGAAGCCGAGTCTTTTGTCTGCTTAGACAATAAACCACCTGTTTTTCCACAGCATACGTTCATCGCTGGATACTTCTGGGTAATTGCTCATTCCTTTGGCTGTGTGTTTTAAACTCACGGCTGTTGGAAAGTGGTAGGCAATGTCACTCGCAATCAAGGCCTGATTATCTCTAAGCAGTGAGAACATTTCAGAGAAATTGTGATGCATACAGTAACAGCGAGGTCCCAGTCGGAGTAAACGTTTGGCTGTGGGCGTTGATCCGCCATTCAGCAGCTGAGTTCAGCATCGACACGACAAAAATCAAGGGAACTTGTCACATACAAGAGGGAAAGAAGAAAACCTTTCTCCAGCACAGATAGAGGTAAATGGCCATTACTGACCAGCAGCTGATGTTTCTGTAATGTTTACATGAAGAGCATTTTTAACATTTTTTTTTTTTTTTTTAATATCGGTTCATGTGGCAACGACAGAAATGCTGAGAATGATGTAGTGAACACGCCAGGCCACTAGCTGGTGCTGTTGGTTGTGTTTGTAATGAAACCACACTGTGATGTCTGTTGCAGCGCATTCTTTGTCGTCATTTTCATCACTCTGAGTGTTTTTCGAAAAGGTCCATCTTTAAAAGCTGTGTTTTTAGAGGTTCCAAGCTCCAACAATGATCAAACCCAAAATGATCAAAATTTACAACTGGCTTAGAAATGAATGCAGCTTAAAGGACATTTAAATACAAGGTGAAAGTGACTTTAGACTGTCTGCATAGGAAGAAGCATCGCCAACTTGTCTCGTTTCATGTGTGTGATAATGACACTTAACTGAGCACACACACGTCTGCTCTTCCCACCAGCAGGCTACCAGACTTAAACTGCCCCCCTGCTGAGTGTACGAAGGAAGGATTTCTCTCTATTAAATAAAGGGGGAGGATGGGATCGGACTCAGAACTGTTTTGTCCATGTGATGTTCATTCTATTTTCTGAGCTTCGTTCACCAATGGCTCTACCACCAAGGTGGTGGCACCACAGGAGACGTTGCACTGCCAGAAACTTTAACTAACTACATCCAAAACTTCTTTTAGCACTTCCAAAGTGTATTCAATGTGCTAAAACTTCCCTTTCTGAAAACAGCGGTTCATTAAAAAAAAAAGAACAAGTTAAAATGAACATACCGCATCAGTTACCAATAACAAGCTCATTAAAGTGGTGATTAAACCTGGACCACTGATTTCATAACTGTAAGAATTTTCTGTGTAAAGTAATTTCTGCCAGTGGTATTGCAAACAGTTATTCACAACATTGGACACTCCAATAAAAAAAAAAAAGTAGAATAACGTTTTAATTAAAACCATTTCAGTAAATTGAAAGCGGGGGCTGTTTTGTCTGTGCCATTTTTTCAAAACTTAAACAAGCAAGTGTGGTAAAAACAACCTGGGAAAAAAACTTGAATCAACAAGAAGCAATTATTCCAAATTACACTATGGATTCATATTTAATCAAATCTTTAGGGTTCCTTGTGGAAAAGTCTTTTCTTAACATGGTGTAGTGCTGGGTTCCTGCGGACCCAGGGCAAATGGCACTTTTCCACAAAAAAAAAAGAAAAAAGAAAAAAAACTATTTGAACAGATATTATTTTTATTAATCACCAATCTATCACTATGCACTACTATTCTATCGCTAATTTTTGTTTCATTTTTAGTCAAATATCTCATGTTCCCCCTTCTGTTGTCTTCCATCACTGCATGCGCTCAGCGCCCTGCGTGCTGTGTGAGTGCGTGTGTGTACGTGCATGCATGTGTGTGTTTGAGAGAAGAGGGAGACAGCGCTGATTGGCTGTTGCCTGGGTGACAGGATATTATGGGCTGTCATCTCTATGACAACGATGCGCTGATTGGCTGAGAGAGCGTGCATGCTGCTAGCAAGACGGGACAGACAGCACCTTCGACCTGCCTTGTACATGACCGACATTAATAAATGGACCCAGGGCCGGTCCCAGGCATAGGTGAAATAGACGGCGGTCTAGCGCGCAATGTATGAGCGGGGGGGGGTTAGCGCCGTGGCCGTACAAGGGGTGCCCCTACGCACTGCTCGCCACTGCCTGGTATCGCTCGGTATCCCCCCCTCACAGGGCACTGAAGCCCGGACCCATGCTTGTATGTAAAAAACAAATGTGGACCTTCAAGATTTGTATTTGAGGACCCCTGGTGTAGTGGAAGTTATCTGTTCAAAAAATATCTTTATTTCACCTCTCCAAAGTACCAAGTGAAACAATACGTGCAAGGTTGAAAAACACAGGAAACAAAAAGTGTTTACAAATTTCGATGGCCTTTGTCTGCTCTGAACTCTTCCATTGCTCCCCAAACAGCAAACAAAGCAATGTTTGCTCTATCCATACCTGCAGCTGATCCATCAACTCTCTCTCACCCGCAAGCCCAAAATGGCTGCCTTATGTTTGATAAACCCCTCCCACTAGATGATGCGCAGATGGCTCATTTTTCCATCTGCAACCGCTTCTTAAAATCTCCATCCGCCCGCTATCCGCCCATATGAACGATTTTTTATCAATTTTCAGAACCGAACCCGCCCGGCATCCGCAGAACAGTGTTTAGGTGTATTGAAGTTGCTTTTATTTATTTGAGTGCTTCAACCGCAACCCGCCCGAATGTAATTAAAATCGTAATTTTTCGACACGTCATCTGCCCAATCCGCGGTTATCCGCGGGTGCAACCGCAATCTGCGCATCTCTACCTCCCACTGAGCGTGACACACCAACAATATACTCAAAAGTTCGCTATCAGAAACTTTTTTGAGAATGATTGTGTTCATGTTGAAATTGGGGAAAACACAGCTTTGTGAAAACACTCCATCTCCACCCCAACGTAAACAAAGGAAACTAACTTTTCTGAAACACTGCTGTTCTGTGCTGTTCTTATGACTAAAGTTCTGTTCGTGCGACAAAGTCTTAAAGGAGCTATATCATGCAAAATCCACTTTTTTAAGGTTTTAAGCATGCCACAAAGTTGATTTCCCTTTCAAACCACCCCCAAAATGTTATTTGCCTTCATCCACGCATGTCTGAGTAATCTTTTTCAGTCTGCTGCTCTTTACAGCAGCCCCTCCCTTCGGGTAGAAAACAGCTCGTTTGAAACTCTTCAAACCTAAGTAAGTCACAAAAGTTGAACTCCTCCCCACCACTCTTCTCCCACCCCACCCCCGCGCAGACAACACGCGCACTCTCCTCTGACCAGCAGCAGCTGACTCGCATTTTCCACTGTAAAGAGCCCCCAACCCCCCCCCCCACCCCCACCCCCCCCCACCCCCCCGCAGGCCCTCGGCAATCAGCGCTGCCGCTTTTTGTAACTCCGATTACGGAGATAAATTTTAATCATCGTCTGAAAGTAACAATCAAGCAAGAGTCTGAAGAGTCTGCGCTTGGTGAGTTCCTAACATGAAAAGAGGTGTGTCTTTGCGTGTAGAGAAGCTAAAGCTAAAGAGCTAAAGCTAACCCTTATAGAAGCTAAGGCATGACGTGTTTGTTTTGAAGCTCTGATTGGTTGAAGTACGCTGTCAGTCAAAGTCCACAGGGGGAGAGGCGGGATTTCCAGTGAACCACAGCGTTTTCTCTTCCGGGTTTCAGAATTAGCCCCGAAAATCTTCTATTTAATGCAAAATGACTTTTCCTTAGCGCCAAAAATAAACCATTACCATGCTAATGCCAATAATAGGGTTTGGATTAGCTAAAAAAGCATGATACAGCCCCTTTAAAGGTAAAATAGAAAACGTTTGTTGTCTTTTGGATTTGTCCTCAGCGTTTTCTCCTCTTGCCAAGTTAAACAGGGAATTACAGAGACAGTTGTCATGGATTCCTGCTGCCAGCTGGCAAAGTGACTTCCTCCTGTCCTGGACCTGGGAACATTTACCGCCTTTGTCCTCCTGACCAAGCCTCACCTCCTCTCCGCCTTCATCTTCAGTCTCTGTGTGCTTTTTCCTTGTTCTTGCTGTTTTAACGACTCCCCCAGCCGCTCTCCTTTGAAGCCCTAAGCCGAGCAATTAACATTCAAGCAGAAGCCCGGCCAAACCCCAGTGAAGAAGTCTCTTTGAATCACTGGAACTTCAGAACTCTCTTCTTTTAGCCTTTGCTATAGGAGGAAGCCACTGCTCTTTACATATCCAATGCCTGCCTGTTGCATCACTTTCAGATAAAAGTGTGTAATGCACATAGTGAATAGCATGATGAGAAAACCACAGGCTCACAGCGTGTCCATCGCTGCATCTGGGAGAGGAAACGTTTCCACGCTTACAATCATCTTGACTGGGAAAGAAGAGGGAGTTATTCTAAGCAGACTCGCTGACATATATGCATGTTAGATGGTTATATATGATTAATGTCACGCCGGAAGAGGCACTAAATACCTCACAAACACACACACACACTCTACCGGCATTGGTTTGAAATGCAAAATAGCAGCACAGTAGTGGAGAGAACCAGAAGACACTATCCTTGAAACAGAAAGACATTAAAAAAATGTGAAAATGAATTATTCTTTGGTATTATTAACTTTAAAGAACACATTTCATCAAGTAAATTAGTATTCAAGTGCTTCTGTTTGTAATCTCTGACTGGAAATTAAAATAGAAGACCTGGAGGCCTCAGCAAACATACCGTACTAATCAATCATGATTAGAGGAAAGCCCAGTGAAAATGAATCAATTAAGATACCAGTCGATCTTAGTTATGAACATGAGACTTCTCTTCGTTGCTTTGAATTGACTCAAACTTTGCAGCTGGCAGATCTTATGTTTCTTGATGTTCTTGTCTCTAAAGATAACGAAAAATGTTGGAGGACTGTACTGCTTTGTGATAATTTAAATACTGTTCAGTATTTCTTGTATTTCTGTTCGAAGCACTGTGAATGACCTTGTCTCTGAATGATTTGCCTCGCCTCAAGTTGCCATACTGATTACCACAATTTAAATACCATGTGAAAAGGGTCAATCAAAACACTGCCACAGTCTCTAATTTCTTTGAAATGTCAGACGTGTCATTGTGTTTTCATTTTACACTCAGTTTAGACGTGGATATGAAGTAAATGCAATTAAATAGCCGTCTATAAGAGGGGCATGATATAACTGGCAGTAGATAATGGGTGTATTCTTCAAAGCAAATTTCCTCAGACGCAAGTACAATTAACAATTCACCTGACTTCTGCAACATTCCTAAGACCCAATTTTCACAAGCCTTAAAGTGAAAACAGTTTTTACCGTTTCATGTAGGGTTGGGCGGTATCCAAATTTTGATACCGTCATACTGTCTCCACATTTTACCTTGGTATACGGTATTAACTTGACTAATTATATGTATATATTATATATAATGTTTGTATGAGTTTATGATTAGAGCTTGCTTTTTATCTATTTATATACCTTCTGTAATTTAATCGACTTTTTATCATAACTTTTTACTCATTCATTTTAATTTATTGTCCTTTATCAGCACTTATTTATTTACTCATCCATTTTTTTTATTGTGCAGGCATATCTGCTGTTGGTTGATTGTGGGTATTCACGTGTAAGGGGGCTGACTGTTTTGAATGCATGTTGTATTGTACACGCACTGATGCTCTACACAAATGAAGTTCCTAATGGATAAATAAAGTTCTTTGAATTGAATTGAATTAAAAAAAATATATAACTCAAGGCTCAGACAGCATCACCAAACTGTTGACTTGTCCTTACACCATTCAGAAACTGAATACCAAACACTAATAATGAAACAATATCAACATAATGTGCAAAATATTAACTTTTATTAGCAACAGCTTATACAGCAAATACAACAAACAATTAGCATAACCATCCAGAACAGTTTTTGCGCAGAATGCGCTCTGCACATATCAATTCAATTGAAATCACAACCTGAACAACTTTGAATAGCAAAAAAGAGCAGCTTCTAAAAAGGTGTAAATACAACAGTCAAAAGATTTAATTAACCTGACCATCCAGAACAGTTTTTGTGCAGAATGCACCGCGCACACATCAATTAAATTCAATCACCTTCGTATTGCACAATACACAAATTGCCTCGTCAGTATACCAGCTCTCCCTTCTCGATAGCTCGGAACCAAAATACTGCCAGTCCGCTGCAGTCCTGTTCTTTTTTGGGACCTGGTCACTCGGTACGTGACTCGCCATCTTTCTCCCGCTCTCTCTCTGTCTCTCTCTCTGTGTCTCTCTCTCTGTCTCTCGCTCCCACTGTCACGTGATGACATCATGTTCATAAACTTCATCAAAAGCCTCCGAAAGTAAACTACTGTGGAAGTAAAACTGAAAATTCACCACATGTAAGTGCTGCTGGACAAAGAATCATTTTTAGACATTGAATAAATTATATTTTTTATTTAGTCCTTATCTTCTATGTAAGTGCATTGCAATTTTTTTCAATGACGGTATTGAAACTGATACCGTTGCTTTTGAAAGACACCGCCGATATACCTTATTACCTTATTACCTCCCAACCCTAGTTTCATGTTTGCACAGAAATGGCAGAAACATTGAAAATTATGTAGCTTTCATGCCAGGCCATGAGTTGGTGCTGTTGGTTGGTTTTATAATGAAATCACACACATACAGGCAGAGAACAATACACTACAAACATGAACAATAGCTAGTCCAGGTGTTTGATGGCCCAGATCTGAAAGAGATATTTTTCTGACAAACATTGCAATGTGCTTTATTTTGCACATCGTCCCCAGAAAAGTGCATCCAAATGCTGCGACGTGTCCTTTGATTGAGCATATATTTTGTGTGTGTGTGTGTATGTGTGTGTGTGTTTTCTGTTGCTAAAATCTCATCTTTAATGAAGTGGTCAATATGGTGTGTCAAATTAACTGGTTTCCTTGTTAAAGGGCAACTCCGGTTTTTTGACACCTGGACCTTATTTATAGGTGAGTGCATGTTCATATACTCACTCAGACAAACATCGTGCAGCTCGGAGTCCTTCAGAAGTTATTTAGATCCAAACGATGTAGCTGCACTAGCGGGGGTGCCACAGCAATGGAGCGTTAGCGCGGGACATAATCTCTGCAAAGTCGCTCATTTCGGCTGTATTTCTTCATCCATCGCCAGTGTTATCATAAAGTCAGCTCGTCTACCGTCTTCAGGTGGTTCAGCTGAAGAGCTGACAGTTTTCGCTAACTTAGCCACAATTAGCTCAGATGGGAACGTTGCGGCGCTCCTCTCCCCAGCAGAGAGGCACTTTGAGTCGGCCTCGGCTGTCACGGTGCCCCGGCGTCTGACTTCCAGGGACCGAGTTGGAAAACGGCCCTCAGCTGCTCCACGGAGGCTCCGGACACCCGCGAAGACGCACGGCTCGCGCGCGGCCGCTGGACGTCTCTCCTCGCCGGGAGGATGCGTATCTCTGCTCCCCGGCAGATGCGCGCTCCGGGCCGGCCGCGGGACGCATGACGGCCCGCTCTCCTCGCCGGGAGGAAGCGTATCTCCGCTCCCCGGCAGATGCGTGCTCCGGGCCGGCCGCGGGACGCACGACGGCCCGCCGCGCCGAGGCCGGTGCTCTCTCCTCGCCGGGAGAATCCAGATCTCCGCAGCCCGGCGGATGCACGCTCCAAGCCAGGCCGCGGGACACCGCCGGAGGCCCCCCCTTCCGACCGAAAGGCAACCCAGCGCCGATGGAGGAAAAATACAGCCGAAATGAGCGACTTTGCAGAGATTATGTCCAGCGCTAACGCTCCATTGCTGTGGCACCCCCGCTTGTGCGGCTACATCGTTTGGATCTAAATAACTTCTGAAGGACTCCGAGCTGCACCATGTTTGTCTGAGTGAGTATATGAGCATGCACACACCTAGAAATAAGGTCCAGGTGTCAAAAAACCGGAGTTGCCCTTTAAAACAATACTCCGAATATTTTGGACCCACGCCCTATCCCTATCATTTACAAAGTGAGATAAGCTCATAAATACCTTTTTTGTGTCTGTGCGTCCAGTGGCTGGCTCCGAGCTCTTAGCATAGTAGTTAGCTTAGCTCAACTGCGGGGGGTGAAGAGGAGACAGATCCGGACTAACGAAAGTGGACAAAATACTCCTTCCAGTGGTCCAGGGGATGGCGTATTAGCACGTGAAGTAAATCCGAATGGTTATAAAACATTTTAAAAGACGTGATTTCTTTTCAATCCGCTAAAATAACGTTTTGATACACACAGATCTGACAAGCATAGTGCTCCACGGAAGGATATACCGGCGCACAGTGGCTGAGTCTATGGCTTCTACTGCTGTGCTCCGGTATATCCTTCTGCGGAGCACTGCACATGAGCGACCTCTGCTCCTCATATGCTTCCCTCCCTTGTGGGTTTCCACAGGGCTCTAACCTCAGTTCTGTTCTGTTTTGTTGTTTGGAGATGAGTTATTTAAAAAAAACAAACACACACACACACACACACACACACACACACACACACACACACACACACACACACAATCTGTCTTTTCACTCATACGTGGATGACTTGCAGATATATTTGCCCATGCGACCGGATGAAAGTACTGCACTGACTGAGCAATTGAAGTGTATTACTGACGTAAAGCCGTGACTGGCGCAGAACATTTGCATGACAGGAAAACAGATTGTATTCTCTTTGGCCCACTCTGCCCCCCTTTTTTTAAACCACTTGTATAAAAAATCTTGGCAAAACATTCCACAATGCGCTGAAATTTGACAAACAGGTCAATTCTGTTAGCAGAACAAGCTTTCTTCAGCTCCGGCTCCTGGCCAAAGTAAAGCCATTCCTGAGTCGGTGGGATTTGGAAAAGTCTACTCCTGCTTTTATCAGTTTAGGACTGGACTACTGTAATGCCCTTTATATTAGCTTCAGCTAGTCTTCAATCCCATATCTCCTACTGGTTCAGAACCCTGCTGCTTGATTTTTAACAGGTACGTCCAGACAGTACAACATTACATCTGTGCTCTCTGAGAGAGGTAAGACATTACCTCTCTCTTCACTTCACTGGCTTCCGATTCATTTCAGAATTTATTTTAAGCTCTTGTTGTTTGTTTTTAATGTCGTTAACAGCCTGACTCCTTCATACCTGTCTGAGATTTTAACTGCCTGTGACCCTGGCAGGGCTCTGGTTCTTCAGATCAGCTTCCGATGGAAGTCCAAGGTCCAGACTCAAACAGTGAGGTGACCGCTCTTTTGTTGTCGATGTTCCCAGATTGTGGAATAAACTGCCCTGTCAGTCGCACCACCTCTGAATCTTTTTCAATTGAAGCTGAAGATTCACCTTTTTAGATTGGCTTTTATTTGTGACCAGAGTGGTCTTTATTTTTCTGGGTTACTGTTACTATTTACTTTGACTATGGTGTACATGCACATCATCAAAGGGAGTTACACCTGCTGTCTCTGTTGCTACACTATGGAACTAAAAGTACGTAAAACCTTCTCTTATTTTTCCAAACAGGAAGTGGAAAGTCCCTTGCTTTCTGTTAGGGAGAAATTAAGTGAATACATTTCACCCTTTATTTGAACGTAAGGTTAAAATTTAAATTTGTGCCTGAAACAATAGCCTAGATATGCTTTGCCATGGTGTGTATACGCAGTGTTGCAGTGTTTGGTAAATTTGCGTTTTCCTCATTGTCACAAAGTTGAAGCGTTTTTGTAATGTTTCATCTTTGGGGCCGTTGTCAAAGAGTTGTGCTCTCAATGGTTTTGAGTTTTCTGATTTCACTTGAAAACTGCTGCGTGAACACGGCCGAAGTGTCATATGATCCAACCAATCATTCACTTATGGACAATACATGTGCACAACCATGATTGAACACTGTACATTGTCTTTATTAGCTCCCTGATCATTGGAATTACCCCCCCCCCTCAAAAAAAAAAACAGTGACCTACTGATACTCTGCACCGCAATGGTGGATCGGTTATTTCAGCACCAGTGACAGCGCCTTGGACTTATTAAAACAGTTAACCAATGATAATCCTGTGGATTGGCTATTTCAGCATCATGGACAGTGCATTTGTCTTCCTAAAACAGTGACACACTGATACTCTGCACCCCAATACTGAATTGCCATTTTCAGCACCAGGGACAGCGCCTTGGACTGATTAAAGCAGAGTCCCAATGATAATCTTCACCCCAATGGTGGTTTGGCTATCTCAGCACCATGGACAGCGTCTTGGACTTAGTAATACAGTGACCCACTGACAATCTTCACCCTAATGATGGATTGGCTATGTCAGCACCATGGACAGTGTCTTATACTTAATGAAACAGTGACACACACAACAGTTGATTGGCTATTGCAGCACCATGGACAGCGCCTTGGATTTTTAGTGATGCAGTGACCAACTGATAGTCTGCACCATAATGGTGGATTGGCTATTTCAGTACCAGGGACAGTACCTTGGACTTATTAAAACAGTGACCCACTGATAATCGTTACCACAACAGTGGATTGGCTGTTTCAGCACCAGGGACAGCGCCTTGGACTTATTAAAACAGTTAAAGCTAGGGTTGGCAATCTTGGAAAACTAGCATTAGCATGCAGCATCTCCCCAAGGCTCCGCCTAGCTAGCTCCGCCCAGCTCCCACCCCATTGGTGGAGCTCCCGTTGGGAGAGGAGACGCGGAGACTTTCGCGCAGTGCCCGCCGCACTTCCGCGTCTAGTGCGTTCCTGGCGTAACCTGTCCTCAGCGCTTCGTTTCTTCATTTTTCTTTATTTGCACTACGCCAAGTTATGGCATACTCAAAGGTAAGTAAACCCCCAAACGTTCGTCTCCGCCATTCTGCAACGACGCTCCGTCCTTCTACACGCGCACTGAACCAGGGTCAGTGCACGCCATTGACATGTACGCGCAGGGGGCAGGTGGAACGGTGAAGGGATTTGATTGGTTTAAAAAAAGGTGTCCCCTCAAGACTATTGGTTGCTGTTTTTCCTGTTTTACTCCTGCTGCAGATAGCGGATATTTTCCAAACTACTTTAAAAACACGCTATGAATTGCCTCCCATCGGGTCATAAAGGTCATTTTAACCAGTATTTAAAAAATGTATCTCATTCAAATCGCCAACCCTAGCTTTAACCAATGATAACCTTGTGGATTGGCTATTTCAGCACCATGGACAGTGCCTTGGTCTTAATAAAACAGTGACCTACTGATACTCTGCACTGCAATGGTGGATCGGTTATTTCAGCACCAGTGACAGCGCCTTGGACTCATTAAAACAGTTAACCAATGATAATCCTGTGGATTGGCTATTTCAGCATCATGGACAGTGCATTTTTCTTCCTAAAACAGTGACACACTGATACTCTGCACCCCAATACTGAATTGCCATTTTCAGCACCAGGGACAGCGCCTTGGACTGATTAAAGCAGAGTCCCAATGATAATCTTCACCCCAATGGTGGTTTGGCTATCTCAGCACCATGGACAGCGTCTTGGACTTAGTAAAACAGTGACCCACTGACAATCTTCACCCCAATGGTGGATTGGCTATCTCAGCACCATGGACAGTGTCTTATACTTAATGAAACAGTGACACACTGATAATCTTCACCACAACAGTTGATTGGCTATTGCAGCACCATGGACAGCGCCTTGGATTTTTAGTGATGCAGTGACCAACTGATAGTCTGCACCATAATGGTGGATTGGCTATTTCAGTACCAGGGACAGTACCTTGGACTTATTAAAACAGTGACCACTGATAATCTTCACCCCAATACTGGATTGCCATTTTCAGCACCATGGACAGCGCCTTGGACTTATTAAAACAGTGACCACTGATAATCGTTACCACAACAGTGGATTGGCTGTTTCAGCACCAGGGACAGCGCCTTGGACTTATTAAAACAGTTAAAGCTAGGGTTGGCGATCTTGGAAAGCTAGCATTAGCATGCAGCATCTCCCCAAGGCTCCGCCTAGCTAGCTCCGCCCAGCTCCCACCCCATTGGTGGAGCTCCCGTTGGGAGCGGAGACGCGGAGACGTCCGCGCAGTGCCCGCCGCACTTCCGCATCTAGTGCGTTCCTGGCGTAACCTGTCCTCAGCGCTTCGTTTCTTCATTTTTCTTTATTTGCACTACGCCAAGTTATGGCATACTCAAAGGTAAGTAAACCCCCAAACGTTCGTCTCCGCCATTCTGCAACGACGCTCCGTCCTTCTACACGCGCACTGAACCAGGGTCAGTGCACGCCATTGACATGTACGCGCAGGGGGCAGGTGGAACGGTGAAGGGATTTGATTGGTTTAAAAAAAGGTGTCCCCTCAAGACTATTGGTTGCTGTTTTTCCTGTTTTACTCCTGCTGCAGATAGCGGATATTTTCCAAACTACTTTAAAAACACGCTATGAATTGCCTCCCATCGGGTCATAAAGGTCATTTTAACCAGTATTTAAAAAAATGTATCTCATTCAAATCGCCAACCCTAGCTTTAACCAATGATAACCTTGTGGATTGGCTATTTCAGCACCATGGACAGCGCCTTGGACTTAGTAAAACAGTGACCCACTGACAATCTTCACCCTAATGGTGGATTGGCTATCTCAGCACCATGGACTCTGTCTTGGACTTAATAAATCAGTGACCCACTGATAATATTCAGCACAACGATTGATTGGCTATTTCAGAACCATCGACAGTGCCTGGGACTTAATAAAACAGTGACCCACTGAT
Organism: Salarias fasciatus; assembly: GCF_902148845.1. Lineage (NCBI taxonomy): Eukaryota > Metazoa > Chordata > Actinopteri > Blenniiformes > Blenniidae > Salarias > Salarias fasciatus. The sequence continues at coordinate 6,960,632 of NC_043750.1, read as the reverse complement.
AATCTCCACCCCAATACTGGACTGGCTTTTTCAGCACCATGGACAGCGCCTTGGAGTTATTAAAACAGTGACCCACTGATAATCTTCACCACATCACTTGGCAAAGTTACACATAAAAGAGAAAACTAACAACATTCTGAATCTCTTTAAATTGAAACCACTTTTCCAATCAAATGCTCCCTTGAATTTATAGACTTACTTCCCTCCTGTCAGATTGACTTTGACTCCAGATAGAGGTCGTTTTGTCCTCCTGTACTGGGCCCGTTCACACCTGGAGTTAACATGCATTTTGGGTGTCAGATCATGTGGCAAGCCTGATGCAAACTTTTTACACTTGTCTGTTTCATGAGTTGGAGGCTAAACATGTGAGTTCAGATTGTTTTACCACCTTTATGTCGCTCCTGCTAAAAGGTCAAAGGTCAAACTTCAGTCTGACCTTTTAGTAGAAGTGACATTATAGAGTTAAGCTGTCCTGCGACTGGCCTGGCCACATGTGCTCAGATCACCCGAAATGCATTTTAATGCCCGGCGGAAATGAGGCTTCTGACGCAGCTTCATTTACACGTTTACATGACAGCGTTTACAAGGGAACACAGGAAAACTTCAGAAGCATTTTGGGTGTCTGGTTCCACAACCACGGTGCTGGAGTCACTGAAAACCTTTTTCAAAACAGCTCACAAGGTGGAACTTTTTAGAAATGCTCAGACTTAGTTTCCAAGGAAATGGGAAGGTAAAACGTTTTTAAAACTACAGCTACCAAGTCCCTATTTATGTACATGCACATTTGCAAAAGAACCACTTACTACAGATGTGCAGAGTTAACAGTCATCCAGAATAGCGTATTGTTCTCTGTGTAGATTCATTACAAAAACAACCGCCAACACCGACTCGGTACTTGGAATTCTAACCACATCATTTTTAGCATGTTAGAAAATTTTTGTTGTTAATAGATATCATTGAAAAAACATTGCTGTGTCTTGAAGCAAAAATGCAAAAATGATGCAATGACACATGAAATGTCATGTAAACGACGCCCTAATTTGTTTTGTTGCAAGTACAACTTTTATTTGAAACACCCTGATCTAAAACTTCAGAAATAATAATAAAAAAGGATCATTTCTGCTCATTGTTTCATTTTCAGAATGTTACAATGTAAACACAAAATGCTTTAAAGATGAAAATGATGCAATTTCACTTCTAACATTGTCCTGTCAAACTGGCCAAAGGTTGGTTCAGGCTGTTCAGGCTGTGCCTCTTCCTTGATGAGTATAATTAAATTTATTGGCACACTTAGAACAAATGATGCAAAAAAATTACATTTTAATCAAAATAACTAATGATTTCATCATCAGCATGATTCTTTTCAACACAATGTCTTCTCCAGTGTTTGAAAGGCAAAGCTATGATGGAGAAACACTTCACACTGGACCTCGGCCCAAAACCACCGTGATTTGACATTTTCATACATTTCAACAGTGCAAACATCAATGCAACACCAGTGTCCACTTAATTAGACTGTCATCAAACAATGAAACCATTGACGCTTTGCTCTTTGTTACTGAAGTAATCGGTTGAAAAAGATTCTCCTTTCACTGGCATTTTAAATATGTCTGCATTTCATTGAGGTCTTTCTTAATTTAGTTCCCATAAAAGAAGACAGCATATTAATTGTGCCTATTCATGAGAGAGACTGTAGGTGGAGTGTGTCCAAAAAAATCTAAACTGATCTAAATTAAATCACATATACTGTAGCTTGTGGTGGAATGTAACATTAATGGCTCCTAGCTCTTTCCATGTCTACACCCAGCATGGCCGGGTTTCTGGTTCGAGTGTCTCCCCTGGCGTTCCTCAGAGAGTTTTTCAAATAATGCAGAAAATAAAAACTGCTTCCACAGTGGACAGATGTGACGGAGAGTGTTAGTGTTCTGCTTATCGGTGTGTTTAACTCCTATAATGCTTCCTTGTGACCTCAGAAGTGATCAGAGCTCCTGAGTTCTGGTGATTGTTGCTCTTGCTCCTCTTTCCTTTGCAGCCACCAGCGTCCCTGGCGGAACTCTGCAAGTGAAGCTTTCCTAAATTATTCCAGAGCGTTGGGCCATGGGCAGCATGTATTGTTTGTAGGCATATGCGAGTACCGATACCAGGTATCGGTATTGGGCTGATACTGGCCTTATTTCAAAGTATCGAGTACTCGTGAAGGCTACCAACATCAGCCGCCGATACTCAAGGCAAGAAAATCCCACGCGTAGTAAGCCCTCCTCACCAGCAGATGGCGGTAGTGCAACCGAATGGGATGCAAGTTGCCATTAAACATGAAAGAGGAAGAAGCCCTCCTCTTGGGGAGTTGGTGCTGACAGGCTGAGCACTACACTCCAGCGGGTTGACTGCTACATATGCGTGACATCCACTGGAGCCGTGAATTTTTCTTTCATTAAAAGAAGGGTACAAACAATTTTGTCCACTATTTGTTGAAACACCTCAGGGCAAAGCATGTGGACGAGAGGCTCACGCTGTTGTGCTGGGAAAAAAAAAAAACTCCTGCAGCCAACTCGACGGAAAACTCTACAGAAGACCGAGATACTGAAGAGCACTGATCCGAGAGCAGTACACATAACACGAGCAACTCTTGGAGAACTCTTTAAACTCAGGGGTTGTAATATCTTTGACTTTAGTTCATAAAAAATCATTAAAATGAGTACATTTAAAAACTTTAGTTCATGTAAAGTGTAAAACTCGGAGAAAACTGTTTTATCTTACACTTTAGTTCATTTATAAAACGTTAAAATAAGTTCATAAAAAAAAAAAAACTTAAAATTCAGAGAAATTGTTTTATCTTGCACTTAATTTTATTTAAAAAAGTGTAAAACTCAAAGAGTTGTTTTAATTTTTCAGACTATTATTTTGGACTTAAACATAGTGCTGTGCTGCCTTTTTTTTTTTTTTAGAAATAAGTCATTTTTCAAGAATGATCTGTCATTGCATTATTTTTCATTTTATGTATCAAAAGTATCGGTATGAGTATCGGTATCGGTGAGTACTGAAGATGAAGTACTCGTTCTTGGTATCGGTGTGAAAAAAAGTGGTATCGAACATCCCTAATTGTTTGTCAAAGAAATGATGCATGTTCCGGGTTTATTGTCGGCTCTCAGTATTTCATCTGTATCTGGTGAAAACCATTTCATCTCCATCAACAGTCCGTCTGTTGCAGGATAGAAAGAGTGTGTTTTCAGTTCATCCATGCTCTGTAAGCAGCATCTTTCTTACACTGCTGCCACAATAAAACCCTCCAGTGATCGAGCTGTTTGGGCCTGCCTTCTCTGACATGAGGGAGCCTGTGTTGCATTTCCTGTTTGTGCACAGGTCCTCCGCCTGCTGTGCACTCAGCAGAGTGCCGTGATTATAGATTGAGCCAGTTCATCAGCTGCAACAAAATCAGAATTCACAGACATGACCTTGAGTGGTCTAAATACCTCCTCAAACAGGATGAGATGCACAACAAACTTTTGATCAGTGACCGCAGTGATTCCTCTGGCCTCCATCCCCGGGAGCGGATTTGACTGGCTGGTAATGTCGCGCAGAGGAGCCCGGATTGCTGGGAGGGTTTTCTTAATAATCCAGACAGCATTGTACCGGCATGCCTACCTCGTGTCACTTAGCGTCTTCTGTGCACTATGCTGCTGGCTCCAGTTCTTTTTGTTTTTCCATGAAAATGTTGTGCACCACTGATCCTGAAAAAAAAAAAAATAAAAAAAATTGTAGAGCATTTGTTACTTCTGAAAAAAACTCTGCTGCAGCCCTGACATTATGCACACACTCCACTAACACCAGGGTGAACTTATGTGCACATCGATGTATGTAAATTTCCTGGAGCACGTCCTGCCTGCCCATGTTCCTTTATCACATCCAGACATTATTGACGCTCCATAACGTCGGCTAATGGAAAAACGTATGTCAATATCACGCCGACTGAGGGGACGCTTGATACTGGCCAGTAGTGAGACTGTGTCCAAATGGTCGGCTGCTGTGAAGTGCAACAATTCCAGATTGTGTGACACTGGATGTAAATACACTGAATGTATAATAATACTGTACGCTCACTAGAATCTGTTCTGACATGTTTGCTCTCATCCACCAAAACAGTGAAGTTCTCTGCATCTCTCATCTCATTTATTTCTTTTTGCATCATATTAACCATCAGAGAAAGAATTCAGTTCTGAATGTCATTGTGAACACATTTAGCGTTGGATGAGCTGCTGGCTGACTTCGTACTTTGGCATCAAATTGTGTAATGACATCCAGAGGCTCAACCATGTCCCCTATTGGACAGCTGCTCAGCTTCATGGCGGCCTCACTGTGATACCCCGGCAGGCTTTAGTGTAGACTTTCCATGACAGCCTCATATATTTTAATTTTTCCATAACCAGCACCGAGGGCCCCTTTGCACAGCTATTGATTGTTGGTGGCACTCACGCTGACTGTCTGTTTTTCTTTGAAATCTGCTCACATCTTTGATGAAAATTTGCGTACCACACTTTAATGATGACTGTTTAGTGATGCTGAAGCTTTGAACCAGTTGTGCGTTGGAGCAGCAACCAGAGGTGGTGCTGGCCGGGCGCATTTGCACTTCCTCTTCCTGCTCTTCTCCATCCTTCTATGTTCTTTGGCCCTCGTCAGTCGCAGTTGGGGTTTTGTCCCGTTCACTCTCATTCAAACACGCGGGTGTCTTAGCAAGAAGCGCTTCATGTTTCAGTCATGCAGTCACGAGAAAAACAGTGTTCTTATTAACAGGAAGTGGGCAGTTCAAAGGTGAACACATTGTAAATTGTAATATTCACACAGAAGCTGATTTTACAGAAATTTGAGTTGTTGACACCTTGAGAATAACGGATGTTTTTGTTTCACTTCTTAACTTTTTCATTCACATAAATGCTCCAATGATCCTTCATACGTAAGTGTTAAAAAAACAACTTCAGAGCTTTTATTTTGAGCAAAGGCAAGCTGCCTTATCTGCAAAAACAAAGCTAACTGAAGAAACAATTTGCTCTACATCAGCGCAGTAACATGCACAACAAGCTGTTTCTTCTAATATAAATAAAAACTATCTTTATGAAGTTACATGCATTAAATACTTGAAAATAAAAAGGTTGTGTCCATTTTACATTTATCCACTCTTTTTAGGTTCAGTTCCTCATTTCTGTATTCCTTTTTTTGTGGCCACGTTCAGAACCAAAAGCGTTTCTCAACCTTGGCTCTTGTCTGGCTTCGATACGAACCCTCCCAGCAAGCTTTCATTCACCGTTCCAGATCTTCAGGAGCCTCAGACGCCCGCTGGCCTTTTTCCTCGGCTCTCCTTCGTCTCTTGTCAGCTGCTAGTCCTCCTCTTTACTCTTTACCCTGGCCATCGATGGCTGCTAACCTGCTGTGCCAATTCCAGTTTTTTCTGGTCTTACTCGCTCGACCAAATATCTGCCATCTGGCCTTTGACAGCTTGCAAGCTCTCATTTCTTACCATTGGCTCTCGATGGTCCACAACCCTCCTGGCGAGTTCCCATTGCTCTCCCCAAAGCCTTTAACCACCACTTGTCTCATCGCAGACTCTAATTTCTCTCCCCAGGCCATTATCAGCCACTGACCATCCTCTCAGGCTGTGCAGACGTTTATCCAGCCGGGCCTGAGACCGCTGCCAGCACCTCATTCTCAGGTCTTATTTGTCTTCTTGAACCTTCACCAACTGCTTGAACTCAGCGTTCAGTCCTCTACTCTGGACCTTCCAGCAAGCAAAGTGGTTTCGTAAGCAGGACCAAGGCCAGCTAATCTTCTTATTCTTCGTTGCAGTGACCTTTGATAGGACATTGATCGTGATCTTTTCCTACGAGAACGTTGTCAGTTCCTGTTAATCTACTTTATCTGTCTAACAATCTCATTTCTCATAAATGTCTCTTTGTGCTGATTTGATGGAGCTGCTGTGGTTCATACAGTTCTGCCTCCTCCTTGAAGACTTTTTCATCAATCTACAATGTTTCTTTACAGAAATCTTCATCATCACAATGTATCACCAAGAAATAACTTTGTTAAAATGCATAAATCTTTAAGAAAAAAGGACGGTAGTTTTAAATAAGCCGTGGTCAAGCCAAACATTCAAGCCAAAGCAGACGATACGAAGCGATTAAAAGCCCGATGGCATCCTGACCTCTTCTGTCCTCAGATGACAAACGTTTCCACGCTCACATTTTGCTTCTGACACACCCGGCCATCGTCTCACAACACTGATAACCATGCGCTGTATTTTATTTCACTCGCTTTTTTAACCTGACATCTCGAGACGTGATTAAGTGAGATGGGAAGAGAGACAAGGTCGAGAGACAGACAGATTATGTTTGATTACTCATGTCAGATCCAATCACGTTCACATTCCACTACTGATGAACTCATTCAAACATCGACGGCGGTGAAATTCCAATTTGAACGTATCACAGTTCAGATTTGACGGATCAAGCTTGTGCATTCTTGTTTTTAACCTGAAACTTTGTTTACAGATTTGTTCGCAGCCACAGAAGAGAAATCTGAAGACAACTCACAAGCTCCCAAGAAACTAATTGGAGAACCCCAGAACTAATTAAAACATGGGAAGAGTCTTTAGGTGTTGTACCGAGCACAAAAGACCTCACTGACCCACTTCTGTACACAGGTAGGGCGCAACAGCCTGAGCTGCGGCGGCTTTAATTGGAACACTCCCACTAATTGTGTTCCAAACATCAAAAAGCGCCGTCTCCAGAGACGCTCTCCTCGCTGTGTGCTGGCGGGAAACAAGCTAACTGTACAGGCGCACATGCTTTCACTGTAAAAGTGTCTCGCTCTTGAAACGCGCATGACGGTTTGTCAGCAGCTGCTTGGCCTTTCCTTCAGCTCTCAGAGCCATAAATGTTCACGTTTGAACTAAAAATAGCCTTTTCTCGTCCTTTTAACCCATCTTTTCTCCTCCGATTTCTATTCGTCTGCAAATATACTCCTCCGCTCCCTTTCTCTCCTCGTTCTGGACCGCTTTTATGCCTTTTCCTCAGCCTCCCCCTCTTGAATTCCTTGGTCTCGCAGTTAATTAGCTCCTTTGCCATCAGTTGTTTAGGGATTATAAAATTGGCCTTTCTGTGCTGACACTCAAAACAATAATCATCTCTGTCTGATGGCATCTGATCTCTGCTTCGGTGAATTCAAGGGGCTTTATCGCACAGGAGCACGTCGGGTTGATGCTGTGACCATAATATTGAGGTCAAAGGCACTGAATGCATTTGGTTTAATTTTGAGTCAAAAACGTGAATCTGGCTCTGTCTGGTGGAGATGTAACCAAAAATAAGAGGAGGACAGACCACACCTTTAGCAGCTGATGTAGGAAATGCTGTGATGCTAAAACATGGTTTTTTGGTTTTTTGTTTTTTGTTTTTTTTTGCAACACCTAGCCTAAGTTTTTCCATTCACTAAAATGACACTGGAGGAAAACATTATTATTTTCTTTCCAATCGCATGTAAGTATTCACTACAGCCATGGTGTGCATGTTCAGTAGCAGCGTTTTCAAAAAGTTGCATTTTCTCTTGTGTTCATTTTTGAAAACTTCCACCTTGGAAGCCATTTTCAAAAAGTTTTTCTTTTCAGTGGCTCCAAGCACGGTTGTGTTGTAAATGGGGCTCATTTATGATTTTTTTTTATAGTTTAAAAACAAAGATAAATCCTGGAATTATACTCTGACTTGACAGACTAGATATGATCATAATTTACAAGACAAGAGTATGGGTATATTTGCAGAAGATAATGTGAAGGAGTTTCCAAATATTGTGTACTAAACAGGCTGTAAAGCTGTTTTCTGATAATTGAACAAAAAAAAACTGGAAATTGCAGCACCAAGTTTGTTTGTTTGTTTTAAATAATCAGATAAGAAATGTCAAATGAGTTCGACCAGGATTTCTTAACTATTCAAGAATTAGCTCAGTGTTACGTTATGGTCCAACCCTCTCTCAGTGGAGAAAATTTTCAAGTGTAAAAACCTCAATTTACAACTCGTTGCTGTATATTTTTCCATTGTCATCTGTTGTGAACTTGCTGATTGTGTAAATCGGTTATGATGGATTGAAAAAAAAGTTTAAATCTCCCTGCTTGAATAAGTATTGGAAATATAGATTTTAAAGTCTTTTGGGTGTCTCATGTTGAGCCTCATGCTGGTAATACCCCAGCCCTTCCCATTATCTTTAAACATTTGTATTTTCACTCTGAAAGTGGCAATCGCATCACCAGCCTCTGATCATTAGCCACTTTCAAGCTCCCACTTCAGCCTTTTTGTACAACGACATAAGAATAACTGGAGGTCAGAACAAGGAGAAGATGTAGAACGTAGCCTGCAGGGTTGCGGGCGGTGGTGGAGTCGGGGGGTTAGGGTTAGATTTTACTGCTGTAGCAGTGCTGTGGAGCACGGCTGCGCTCTGACAGTGATGCTATTTAACACAATCATCTGGCCTCCGGGCCAAAAGTCTGTCCACATTACAGTGAAGTGGGGAACACAAGCCAAGGGGTGTGTGCGTGTGTGTGTGTGTGTGTGCGCGTGTGCGTGTGCGTGTTATTCTACCAACCTCACATTCACATTTCTGTGTTCATATTTATGTGGGTTGTGACTTCAATTACATATTTATGTGCCATTTGCTCGTCTCTCCGGTGTCTGTATCCACCCTGAGTGCTCCGAGGGGAACGAAGGAACTTTGGCCTGTCTTTGTTCTGCAGTGTGAGCACAGAAGGTACCAACCGTTTGGAACCTGAAATCCACACATATGAAGTCTTTACACACGGTGGTTAAAGCTCGTGTCCGGAATTTTGAAAGAGAGAGTTTTTTTTTTAATCCAACGTCTCAGGTTCTGCCCTCCCTCTGCTTTCATGAGCAACCAAGCCACGCCCCTTTAATTGTGCACGCTATTATCCGTCGGGTGAAAATGAGAGCCTCTCAGTCCTACAGCATCCTCCATGTTCAGCTGTTTACGGTGGATGTTCAGCAGACAGTGGATATATCCGAGGTAAGCGCGGCGGCTGCTGCGGAGCTAACTCTCCTCTGCTGGGCGAGCGGCCGTGCTCTCTGGCTGCTCCACACTTTGATTGACAACACGAGAATGCGGAAGCTCGAAATCTATTGGCTGAAGCTGACCGGCGCTTTTTCGGATAACATGGGGGTCTATGAGACGAAGGCGGGGCTCATAAATAAATGTTTATATTGCTTTATGCCAATATTATATTATTGTATCGAACCAGACTGACACTTTTAAGCTCTGTTGAAAAATGATACATACATTGGAAACGAACGGAAACTCCGGACACGAGCTTTAAGGATTTTCTCGATCACTTGATATTTAATCAATTTGTCAAAAAATGCGTCATGAAAATGTGACAGTCTCCTATTATAATCCAGCAGCTGTCATGTAATGCATCTGTTAAAGGAAGCAGTTTTATTAATCAATCAGTTGATGTTATTAATGATAGAGTAAAGAGAGTGTTTGAGTTTTGCCTCCCTGGCTTCGACATAAAGAACCCGTCATGCTCACAGTTCAAGACAAAGTCTTCCAAGTATCATTTACAAGCACATTCTACATTTTACAGTCAATCCCTCCCCAGTCGTTCACGTGTTTCAGCCTTTTATTCATTCACTGTTGGTATAAAAAAATGTACAAAAATCCCAACTTACAACAACAAAAAGACATTAAACCAAAGTAGGGGTCAGATCTTTGTACAACAGAAGCAATCTTCAAGAAAAATGTGTGAGAGGTGAACTGGTTCCAAACGGCAAGGTTTCCAGCCTCCAAGCTTTCAGCCACAGCAGAACCGGCATTAGTGGCTTCACTTTAAAACAGCTGCCACATTATTCATCTGCCGGTGGTGTGTTTTGAGTGTTGGGTTGATGGAGTTGAGAACTGGGATAATTACCATTTAGAAAGGTCCCATCACCCAGTTTAAAGGATTCATGTGACAAAAACAACCAGTCAACATGGCCGCCTCCAGCGGTGCAGCTTTACCTCGGCTGACGGGACAGAAGAGACGTAAACAAGCTTCACAGAACATTCAGCGACTCACAGGGTGGACGGAACACACTCGGGGTGTACAGTATTCATTTCTGCATGTCTGCTGTTGCCGTGGAAACAAATTCAAAGTGTTGCTGTGCAACCACAAAACTTCCCTTAAATGAAAACACAAAAACACATTATTTTTACTTGAAAGGCGGCGTCTACAGGGCCCGAGGCAACACACACTCATATAATGGGAGCTTCCTGAATCAATATGTAAATATGAGGACTGAGATGGTTTTTCCTCTCTTAAAGCAGTCGGCTCATTCACAGCTTCCTGAGCAGCAGTAAGAGAAACTCTAGATGTTCTGTGTTTACTGGACTCATTATCCCTGAACTCTGTAATAAATTTAAGACATTTTAAGCACTTTGATTTGAAATGTGTGACACAATAATTTGTTTTCATCGAGTTAAACAGAAAATGCTCTTTATGTATTGATCCAGTTTGAAACAGAAAATCATTGAAATTAGAATTTTTGTCGTGCTATGTCCTGCTCCAACGCCAGATGAGCCTGTTCTAGAGAGGAAGTGATGCAGGAAAGAGTGAAGCTGGCCTCGACTCTCAATATAGGACAAAAGTCTCACTGAGGGCAAAACTTGTTACAACCAGCAATAATGGCAGCAACTGCTCTAAATCAGGACATTGACACGCCGTAATGTATTTTTGGTAATAAACTGACTCTGTTCTGATGACATGAGTCCTGTTTTTTGCTCCACATCTCTGCTCTTTTAAACACGTTTTATCAGATAGAAAATCATGCACCAATTGTCGGTGTGTTAAATACATGTTCCAAACCAGTCGTTTATGTCGTAGTGCTTTATTTAAAGTCACATTCAACAGCCGAGCGAAGGCAGTTCTATTAGCACGCCATTAATTATTAACCTTGACTCGTGGAAATTAAGCTCCAATCAGGCTGAGGCGGGATTACGCCATAATTCAGCAAAACAAGCACAAAAGCAGTGATTGCACATAGTTTTTTCCCTTTCATGTGAAAATATTCGCTTCAGCCATGTTATTCAGTCCTCCTCCTCAAAGTCACTGGGAGAGAAACATCTGTTTTGATTAATCCTCCACTTAACAGATTGTCTTCCGCTCAAGCCTTACGTGCATTGAAATCTAATGTTTTATTTTAATGATCGGGGTGATTTTTTCCTGATTTACATGAACAGAATGCTTCAGAACGCATCCATGTACACAGGAAGGGCAGCTGCCGTTTCAAAGAACATCTAGCGTCTTGATCCTACACTGTCTGTGAATCCTGTGGACGTGAATGCAGGTGCAGTTTGGCGTGAAGACCAAAGAACATGAAAACAGCGCAGTAATGGTCTCTGCTTCTGTGATGGGAAGTGTCCATGTTGCCCCTCCTGTGTGTGTGACTTTCATCAGGGAAATCAAGTTTCCAGTCTAAAAACATGCATTTGAGATGGAAAGAAGACTTCTGGGCTCCGTTACAAAGGAAAACTGAGGCTGTCCGTAGAAAATAGTTCTTCAGAAATCATTTCTCCAAGAGGGATCAATTAAAGTATGCAAAAAAATCCCAAACTGGCCATTGGTGAGAACATGACTAACGGTTTCTGGGTTTCTCTCGTGTTTCAGCTGTGATCTTTGCACCAAGGCTCCAGCCTCAGTGGATAAATTGTTCTGCAGGATACTGTCAGGGTGAATCAGTAGAACTTGACAGACACACTGACCCTTGAAACGGAAGCGTAGAGAACGTAGTCGAGAGACAGGTTACTCTTATCCTACTGCTGTGCTGTTTCAGTGGTAATCCAGCTCTGAAAGCACCTTCAGTGACCCAGTTGGAGCTCAGAACTCTCTGGAGCCAAGTTTTAGCTGACATTTGGCAAAAGGGAAAAACTAGCCAGGACCGGTTCAGTCCATCATCTGACGTTCATCCTATCAGCAGTTTACGAGTGCTAACACTACCAATTTATGTCACACACACAAACTACAAATAAAATCAGAGACTCCTCAAATACATATATAAAAGACTTTCTCCTACAATGTTTTTTTTTTTTTTTTTTGTGCAGAAATGATCATTTCCGCATTTTTGCTTCAGAAGTTCTGCTCTTGAAAACAATGTCAGTTTACGAGAAAATGGCAAAAATACTGAAAACGATGTTAAAATGCCACTCGTCACAGCCTTTTCAAAAACCTGCACCTTGGAAGCTGTTCTCAAAAGCTCCCAATTTCAGTGGCACTGAGCAGTAAACACAGCGAGGGGTTGGTTTAACCTGTGCCCTGAACTGACCGCCGTTCCGTTTTCACTGCAGAACGCTGTCATGTGGAGCAGGGCCTGAGACTCGTCTCGATGTGTTTCCCACATCCCACACAGCTGAACACGTCTGTTTGTACGCGGTTCCTGGAGTGGCGTCATCGGCCCAGAGTTAAACTGATGACAATATTTGGTGCATCTGGAACTGATCTCTATTTAACTCCACAGAGGAAGGAGAGTTGTGGATTTGTTTACACGGATTCACAGTTCATCCTCTTTATGAAAGAAATAACTTAGATTTAAGCTGATGCATGCTCCTCATATCCAACACCCCAGTTTCTCACGGTTGCTCAGTTCATCACTTTTTGTTCCCATTTAGTAAAGGTTCTCACAGACGACTTGCTCGATTTTCACATGAGCCATGGCTGATACCAGTTTTACTTTCATTCCTGCACGATCTGCCAAGCGGCTAATAAAGCAGTGCTAATCACATTGGAAACTGCTATCACTTGTCACAGATTTGTTTCTAACCATAATTTTTGCTGAAACTCTAAATTCATGCAGATGCCAAGATTTGCAAAAACAAATAGTGTCTGAACTAAAGTCATGCTCAGCCAACAGTGTTATTACAATTAGACCAAGCCTTTAAAATGCACAATCTCCACATTCTGCACGCTGCTGTTTCTTGTTTTCGGGCACAGAAAACCTCACAGCCGCTTATTACACACCTGGCATGCTTACGTACCACAGTGAAGTGTTGATTATCTTTTTTTTTTTTTGCATTAAACAGTGGCAGGAGCAGCCAACTGATACTGAGCAGAAGTGTGACACTAATATACTACTAAAACTTCACAAAACACACATCCTATGATTTTCTAACAAATTGCAACTACAAAGCAGCTGTTTCACAATTACACAACATACTTTGAGAGAAGAAGCTTTGATTTGGGGCGATTTTTTCCCTCTATTACAGCAAGTATTGCTGGGTAACTCTGATCGTGATTGATCTGACTGAGCAGCCTCTGTGGATGTGAGGATGAACAGAACATGTAGTTGATATTGGCTCGTTTCCATGACGACGTTCTTAAGTGAAAATCGTAAACTAGAGTTTTTTCGTTCTGTAGTCGGAGCCACTGAAAATGAAACATCTTAAATAACCCTGTACACACACACACCTGCTGGCTGAATTCACTTTATCACAGTCCTCCTTGGATTGTTCATCCATCGACGTTTCACCAATCCCATCCTCAACACACCAAACCAGAAACTGTCTTCCTTCTTCACCAACACTTCCATCAGTTCACTTTTGCAAAACCACAGAGCTGATCCTGAGTCACAGTGGACTGAAGCAGGGAAAACCATGGAGACATCGCTTGTTACACACTTGATTCCATCTACAGTCAGTTTACGGTTATCCGTTATCCACGGTTTCCTTGGATGGTATTTGGGAGAGAACTCGTGCACAGAAAGAACATGCAGAAGGACCTTGCCTTGCCTTGAAATCTCAACCTTCCAGCTGAGAAATGAGGATACTGACCACTGAAAAATGCACTGGCCTCTTCAAAAGTTCCATCTTGGGAGCCACTTTGCTCTGAACACTGTTGCTGTGTAAACGGATCACCAAAACACAGCAAAAGCTACTTGTTCTCCAAAGTATTCATATAAACCCCAAGGATTGCACAGGGAGAACATGCAGCCTCCACACAGCTAATAGGTTGCAAGACTTGACTGAAAGCAGGGACTCCTCGTTTCACTGCGCAGGCCAGGGTTCCAGCCATGCAGCCGTCCATGCGGGCTGCTCGGGTGCGCTTGAAAACGTATCTAATCTGTGAATGAGAGAGAAACCGTGATTCCACTGGGGAGGAAATGTGAGCTTCAGCAGGAAATACTGCCGAGAGAAAGAGAGACGCACAGCCAAAGATCAGAGCACAATGGAGCAACAGTCATGCAGCACAAAAGAAGTTAAAAGGGAGCTGCCCCGAGAGATGGTGCGATAGGGGAACGATGAAATATTTACATGACAGGAGTAGGTGGGTTTATCTCCCGATGAAAAATAGATGAGTTCTCTTCGCAGCTTCCCGGGATCTGTCCATTCACCGCGAGTCTCACTCCAAACACTGAGCAGGGACTCAGTGCTACTGACTGACAGAGGACCAAGATAGCATGAAGGAATGATAGAAGTGTCAGTGACACACTCTTCTGTACGCTACATCCTACTGATGATACCTAACAAACACTAAGGCTGACTCCAAACCCCGCATTTGCTCTGTTTTGTGCATTTTAATATATATTTCTATTTGATAGAATGAGAATTTTTTTAATAAATGGTTCTGCTTCAGCACTGTCAGAACCACGCCTTTCCACATTTCCTTTGCCCGTGTTTGTTAGCGCCTGTTACATTCTGTCAAAGCTGCATGCGGGGCATGACTTGCAGAGGGAGTGAAGGATTCACACTCTTCTCTGTTGAATGAAATTCAGTAATTTTGTGCCAATGCATTCCACATCAGAGTAGTTTGTTATTGGGATCCAGAGATGACGAACAGTAGGACAGGTCAGAGGTCAGTCACAGCCCAGCAACGCCAGGACACATCATTCAACACCCAGCAGTGACATTTCTGATGAAGACGAATTAATCCAGTCGAAACGTTAAAGGGATTTTTGTTGTGAGGAGCTGCAGCCTCCTTAGTGGTCCAGCTTGGGCTTGTTTTGTTTGCCAAACCTTCAGTTGTTTCATGTTTTATTACTATTATTTGTAAATAAGGGCACTACAATTATTAGTTCAGATCAAGAGGGTTGCTGTTTGGCTCTGCAACCCTTTTTTTTCTCCTGTTTTTCATTCAAGAGATTATTAATGCAAGACACATTCAAGATGAGAAGTTGTCTTTTGTTCCTTTTTTCTTGATCGGCTGAGAGTCCTTGATATAATTTTGGTGTATTGGATTTTTTGACCCTGCAATTTTCATTAAGTAATAAACTGTTTTGTTACGGTCCAAAACTTATGAGTGTTGGCCTTCTCGCCAATAGGAAGTGAGGGACGAGCCCAGAACTCCTTGACCATGGACAGGACATGGTGCGCGTGAAAACCAGTCAGCAGGAGTCAGACTTAACGTCACGCACGCTATACTGTTAGTCTCATTTTTGTAATCAAAACTATAATTCAAAATATCAACTCCTTTAAGTTAGTTTAATGTAGTTTTCATCACATTTGCTGCTTTTTTGACAGTATTTTCTCGACAAAGTGCGCTGAAGATGAATGCAGATGAACACACGCGCCGATGCTTTGATTTGAGTGGCTCATCAAACGCTCTCCCAGCAGAGGCCTCTTGAGGACAGATCATAAAACACATCAGAGGAGGTCAACTGCCAAAAAGCTCTCATGCAGCCATGCAAATGGAGGCCTATCAATATATGGAGGCGCATTAGCATCGTGTCATGCATTTTACTGAAGTCTCTTGTGATGTGCAAAAATATGGAACAGTGGTGGATGCTGATAAAGTGACTGCTAATCAAATGCTAATTTAATTACTGCCATTCGAACAATAGACGAGAGAGTACAATAGCAGACACTCTTGATCCCAATCAGTGTTTATATGGAAACTGTTTTTCTCTTTGTTATTTTTCTCTGCCTCCTTCTCAGCCCATCATCTTCATTTGAAAATCATTTTAAAATCATGACTCCAGCAGTGTTTGTCTTCGCCAGTATTTCTCTTTGGTTTAATCAACGGTGGAGCGTAGATCGCTGTGTTGGGTAGAAAGAGACGACCCACACTGAAATAACGATGAATTTTCTCTTGAATTACTGAGGTGTAAATGGTTGTTTGTGTGCAGCTCATGAAGGGTTTGAATGCTTTGACTGACGGTTACCTGCTGTAGGTAATTTTAATAAACCCTAACAAACAGTAGCTGCATCAGACTGCTCTTCTGAGTGGCTATTATTCATCAAGGCTTCTGCCACACTTTGATTTCTCCTAGATGTCACAGCGTTTAGAACTTATCGCACATCCTGCCTAAATGCAGAGTACCTGCTAATGTGTGCAGAATCTGCCGTGTACCATCCTTGGCCCTGTTTGTTGCTGACATGGCAAAACAAACAACCGGTCGACTGAAAGTCTTTGTTCAGTGATCCTGTCTTTTCATATTCAGGACTCAAAATTGTATTTGTTGTTTACAGCAGTTTGTGGAACAGTCGTCTTCATCAGTGCATCTTCTCTTTCTCTCATTCATGGTTGCAATGGCAGATTCAGACACTGCATTGAACCGTCAGCCAATCCCAAACCAGATGAACATTCACTGGTCTTTACAGGACAACGGTTCTCCGAGCCACTGAAGTGTTTCCAAGTGGAACTATTTGAAAGTGATCACTCTTCGTACGTGAGAAGTGATTCATAACAGTGAATGCAGTGTGTGTCCTTCACTCTTGAATTTAACAGCGTTTCTCCAGTAAAGTGTTCATTTACCATCATCTGATCACAAAACAAGAAAAGCAGCTTAAGGGAACCTCAATGTTTACAGCGTGTGCGCATAAACAGTTGGTTTTATTATATTAAAAACAGCACTCACTGTATGGATTTTGCCTAAACGTCAAACCTTGGTGCAACAGAAATGCTAAAATTGCACATTTTCACTTGAAATACAATTTAAGTCTAATTTAGGTCTAATTTAAGTTTGAATGAAGACATGAGGACAACATCTCACAGCTCAGGATCCCACTGCAATTCTATTTTTTTATAACGCCAGCCACAGGACCAAAATTCACAGTTCCCACATGAATCTTCTGTAAAGTGAAAAATCTGCTACGGTGTTCAGACCCGTTAACAATGAGGAGAGTCAGCAGAAAACTTTTAAACCATGACATTTGCACTTAAGAAAGCCTAAAAACAGAGGGAGCTTCAGTGTTTGCTCTTCATGTCATTAGGAAAGCCCCCCGTCTGGAGCTCAGCGGCGGTTCTTAGACGTTTCCCGACTCTTTTCAGGAGATTGTGCACGGCCTCGGGTAGAGGAACTGTCTTTCATTTCAATCCTTTCTCTGATGTTTAAAGACCAGCATATGTACGTTTCTCATTTTCAAATGAGGCCAAATGAAGCATAAATAATACAATGCGATACTGTACAGACATTATTATAGTATGTTGTCATGGAAACAGGCCTAGGTCTTAATAAATGAGGTTTTTTTCAATCGAATAAATGGGTGATCAGTTACTGGATATACTGTAGCTGTTGACTTTTTCAAACCCTCTCAGTGAACTGAAGTGGAGATTAGATTATCTAATGTGATATTTAATATTTCTTTTTTATTTGGTTGAGTTCTATGATTACTTCCAGGACGACATTCAACTGTTTGAAAAGGACACTTTAAATTGTTTGAAACCCAAACATTTTGCTCCAGCAGACCAATTTTATAAGATTCAATTATCAAAAGTTGATGTTACAGTCAGACCCCCTGTATTGCACATGGCTGGATGATTCCAGCATAGTTTCCATGTTGTCTCAGAGGTGGCAGTACATCCAGCAGGCTGTGTCGTCATCTAAACAAGG
Source organism: Salarias fasciatus (assembly GCF_902148845.1). Classification (NCBI taxonomy): domain Eukaryota; kingdom Metazoa; phylum Chordata; class Actinopteri; order Blenniiformes; family Blenniidae; genus Salarias; species Salarias fasciatus. The sequence goes on along the minus strand of NC_043750.1, from coordinate 6,942,792 downwards.
AGGTTAATTTTTAATGTTTCAGTACTGGGATTGATTATTTTGGAGTTTACCAGTGTGCTCACACTAACAAAGTCTGAACCAAACAGATACACTGCAGATGATTCAACGGTGTTGAACAAATGTTGATTTAAGCTCAGCTTATTCTTGTATTTGGTTTTGAAATTGGAATTTTATCAGTTGCAAGAACATCCAGATGTTTGCTTATCAGTATCACATATCAAGCGTTCTGCATTTTAAACAGCTGTTTATCCTAAAAAAACCAACAAAGCATTCCAAAACTGATTTTATGTATAATTCCTCTTCATTTTCATGAATTAGCCGACAGTCCAATCTCAGTCAGTGATGTTTACAGAGAACGGAAGATTACTTTCTACTTTAATCAACTATTAAAAACACTTAAGGCTTTAAGCCATTCTTCGTCTGTTCAACAGTCGTCCAACATGTCTGACTTCATTTTCAGGTCAGGGGACAACCAGGACAGGATATTTAGGAAAACAGCACCAGAGTCTTGTGTTAATGCAACACTCTCACACTCCTGCATCTTGTACAGGTTCTCTCTTGATAGCATGAGACCAAGCAGCCCTTCCGGTATCAGTGGAGTTGTACCTGTGACCTCCGCTAATGGAATCAGTCAGTTAGTGGGGATAAACTATGAAGCCGCCCCAGATTCTTCACATTAGTTGTCCAGAACCGAGGGTGCTGTGAAGTGCAGGGACACCGTCTCAGACTCCTGTCCAGCTGTTACAAGGGTGACACTGGGATGTGTGCTAGCCCAACAATGAATTATATCCACATGCACGAGTAGGTGCTAACAGACAGGTGGTGGGGGTGTGTGAAAGTCGAGGTCATCGTGGAAAACTGGATCACTGATCTAAAGTTTGCTTCCAATACTAAAATATGAGACAGACAGAGACAGAGAAGGCCCTGACTTCAGGACAAGCAAGAAGGAGCATCTTCAATTTCTCCTAAATGAAAACTAAAATCAAAGTCTCGAGCAGATTAACAAGATTCTTTTTGTTTTTCTTCGTTTGATTCTCATGCTGCTTTTCTCAAACACGCATTGAATTTGAGCATTGGGTTGAGACATCCAACTCTTGTCCCTGATGCGTCTTTTGAGTACAGATGGCAAGACCATGTGTTGAGACCATAGATGCTGAACAGAGCTGGGGCCTTACCTACGAAACTCTGCGGGAAAATCTGACAATAATGTGCGTGGGAACGCAACGCAAACTTCAGTCCGCAAAAAAAATTGGGGAGCCAAAGAAAAGTCCACCGCACAGCTGTTCGCAATTTCCAAGTCATGGTTTCAAATCCTGCAGAGAACATGACGGTGGCCGACCCCACCCACAATCCCGTCCCAACTCCACCCCTTGGCACCATATATGGGTATGCAAACAAACTCATGAATGAAATATGGGTATATTAGAGGGTGCGGCGCAGCGCGGAGCCTGCAGATAACAGCGGATTGGGCAGATGACGTGTCGAAAAGTTAAGATTTTAATGACATTCGGGCGGGTTGCGGTTGAAGCACTCAAATAAAAAAAAAAGCAACATTTTAAATCTTATTCCAAACATAAAGGAACAAACGAAAATGATAGAAAAACACTTTTTGATCAGCCAAACGAGCAACAGTGTGCATAATCATGGCATTTACAATTTAATCGCACATTCAGCAGGGTAACGCAGCTTTTCCTTTTCAAGGCCGATCAGCGTCTCGCTGCAGCAGAACACAAGTGTCGGCCGGCAGGTGAGACGCGCTGCATGCAGGAGGTGATGCTGCGGCCCCTCATTGGTGAGGTGGAGAGCCGTCTTCTGTCCTTTTTGGAGGACACAGCAGTGGTGTGACAAATGGAAACATGTTGAGTGGGAGCAGGTGACCACAACGTGGTCAGTGCCATCGGGCCACTACTGCTGAAGTTAAAAAAAGTGGTCCGACTTGAAGGTGAGTTGTCAGAATTCATAGAGTCTCAACATTGCAGAAACACCTAAAAAAAAAAAAAAAAAAAAAAAAAAACTTGACATAAAAATGTAGTGGAAATTGGTTGCACAATATGATTGTGCGTTCATGCATTATCAAAATAGTTTTGCCTCTTGAGTCAACACGGTTTTAATGCGCTGCAGCACATAGAGGCTGTGAGCCCTGATGATTCGGGGTTCGGACGTCAGATATGGCCGTGGCTAAATAGCAAACATTTTTTTGTGTCAATTTGCCATTTAATTGAGAACAATTTGAAGTGTGTATCATGAGAAAAATTATTATGTCATTACAAGTGACAGTCGGTATTTGTAAGTGCAGAGACAAAGATATTGTAGTGTTTTTATTACTTGATGTGTTCGATTGCTCCCCTTTGAACAATTTATTTTGTGTTTATTTTAGAAGATGTAGAAAGGTGAGGGTACAGGATGAAAACATTCCAAAGTCACTGAACGCGACTTCCTCAAAGTGTCTCCCCTCATGTGCTCATCACCACTCACTGTCTGTCTTAAATGTATCTTTAAATTATATCGAACTTATATCTGTTATTAGTATAGTGTAAATACCTGTCCGTCCTAAACGTTTATCGTAATTATCTCTTTGTGTCTGCTAATGTATATCTTTATATCTGTTATTTATTTCATTATATCTGTCTTGGATCTTTATGTAAATTATATTTGATTTATATCTGTCAGCTTATATCTATTACTTAATTATATGTGTCTTCGATTTGTATTTTCGTTATATTTAATTTAAAGTTAATAATTAGTTGTGTCAGTCAGTCTATTTCTGTTATGTAATTATATCTAATTTTACATACAAATTAAATTTAACTTTTCCTTGTGTCGTTGGGCTTTGTATTTTTCTACTTTTCTTTCTACGTTTTTTGCTGCTGCAACCCTGCGGGACAAATGAAGGACTTTCACTTCTCTCCTTTTTCGTCTCCGCGTAGTTTTTTTCTGAATTGTGCGGTCCTGTACGGTAACTATTTTGTTGGCGGTGAGGACCGCAAAGTCACACGCATTTTTTTCCTTCGCAAAATTTGTATAGGTACCTGCTTTGGCGCAGAGGAGCCGCTGCGCAGAGTTTTGGGCTCGTTTTGTGCAGCGAGCTTTATAGGTAAGGCCCATGGTGAGGTGAAGGCAACCTGAATGGACCGTATAGTGGAACCACCAGAGGGATCAGCACTACAGCAACAAACCTTGTGGAGGGGAGGAGCACAGTAACATCTTGCAGCAGTACAGTCTCTTACACCTGAGTGAAAAGCATCCGGCACTTGGGGAGGAGATGAAGTGTACGTAATTTAAACTAACTAAAGTCCACTCCTCTGGCCTCTCAGGTGTCACTGCAATGTAGGGCACACCGTCCATCCAAGGACACTTCAACGTGTGGACATGGGGAGTGAAACCTGTTAGACGGCCGCTCTACCAACTGGGCCCCAGCCGCCTCATTGGCTGACAGGAGTGTAAGAGGGCAGGGAAGTAGAGTGAACTGAAGAATCTGACCGAGGAAACGGGAAACAGGTAGGTTCATTCATTGATTCGTTCATTTATTGTTTAATTCATTCTTTGGGTTTGTGGACCTAAGTGAGAAAAGCCAGAGATGCTCCAGCAGACACAGGACTCAGATCGTGGTTTAAACAGGTGTGACTGGGGTGGATGTCGACTGTTTCCCCAAGCAAAGCTGGTGCTTCAACGGGCGGGGTGGGAATACATGTAGAACATGAATTAAAACGTAATTGCAGTCAGTTATGCTGACAGAGCACAGTCCTGCAGGCTGATGACTGATACGCTTTGTGTGTGTGCCGCATGTCTTTGTTTTTCTCCTTCATTCTGTAGAGCCAAGCAAATCAAAAAGACATAAGCACTGTTGTCTTACCATTGATTTATTTTTTTTTCTAATTTCAGAAAGATAATTGAGGTTTTCCTTTTTGTCTACTGAAAACAAAAGAAGAAGTAACACTGACAGTGGTAATCACAATGCTCATCAAAGAACACCCCTAAACTGACAAGCTAACAGGCTGACAGAAGCATAAAAAAGTTTTCCTCCAGGCTTCGCTTTGTCTTTATGGCTGTGTGAAATCCCCCAGACAGCATTTCTCCGCTCCTGTCCTGGGCAGCCGGTCCTGCCTGCTTTAAAGTCTTCCTGCTGCGTGAGTCCAGGCACAGGTCCACTTCCTACAGAGCCGAAACAGTTCCTGTCGAGCTTCCTGTTCCTGAAGGTCAACAGGGAGCAAATGATGTAAATCTCTGAGATTTTGTAATTCTTCGATCATGTCAAGTTCATTTCAGTCATTCTGCTCGTTTGCTTGTCCAGACGTGATGATGCACATATTCCAAGATGGCCACCCGGAGCCAGCATTGGGCTTGAGTTGAGACTAATCATTTAATGTTAGCTTTAAACTTTGAGAGAAAGTCTAAACACAGACGAGGTGAACATGCAGCTCACCTTCCTCCAGACAGAACGGGTCTTGGACCAAACTGGGATATTCTCGCCGTGCGGATGACAGGCGTCTCGCTTATTTACAAAGCTCAGCATTGAACACAATTTATATCGCGATAGATATGTTGCAACACTGCAGTGCCTGCGCTTTAAGATATTCTCCTGTATTTCAAAATGAGAGGATTAAATCAACCGCTCAAACAAAAGCAGAGAAAATGACTGCAGATTTTTTTTTTTCCCGTCGTCTCAAAGAATCCTCTCTCTCCTCCATGTCCGCCGTCTGAACATCTTTTCTTTTCAATATCTGTCTGTCCACATGCAAAATAAGCCGTTAGCTGGGAGATAGAGCGTAATTACTTGCAGAGAAAGTGCCTAAATTGACATTCTCACCGCCTCTCGCCTTGGAAAGGTCCTCCTAAGAGGCTTACAGCATGACAAACCTGCAGCGTTAATAGGTTAATCCTTAAGCCTCCCCACAGCCTTCACTTCCTCCACACCTTCATGTATTTGTTGTGAACACATGCAGTCATTACCCCCCCTCCTCTGCCCCTTCATTTCTAAATACTTCCCCTCACTTTCATCCTGGCTCTCATAATGCAATGCCCTATGTGCTGCTTCTTTGTCTGTGGTTAATTAACATTTAACTAACACACTGTTTTCTTTGTGAGATTCTCCTTCGCCCTCTTCTCCTCCTGCCGCCGCCTCTTTTTCCTCCTTTCTTTCATTACTTCCTCTTGCCCCCCCTCCCATCCCCCATCTTTTCTTCTTCTTCCCTCTCTCTCGCTTTGTCTTTGATTCCAGCCCTGTGGCGAAGCTCGTGAGTCGTTGCTATCCTCGAATGGATAATTAGAATCACATCGCAGCCCTGTATAACTGTGGAAGTGTTTCATATAAGATTTATGTTTCGCCGAGCTGCTTTCTCAATGTTCTCTCACGCAAATATTCACACAAACACACGATCTGGACTTCACATTTCTTTCTATTTTTCAAATGTCTCTTCTGATCGCTGGTTCTTTTTCCCCCCCTGATGCCTGTGCTTCCCGCTCTCTGGAGTTCCGTTCTTTTGTCTCTCTACCTTTCAGCCTCCCTTCGGAGGCCTCACATCCCCCCAATGGGAAAAAACTGCTTTGCTAACACACATCAGAACACACAATCTTGCACGTACGCACACGCGTACATGACAAACTCTTGCTGTCAATTGTTTCCACTTGTCTTTCCACTGCCTTCTGCCTCTCCCTCTCTCTCTCTCTCTCTCTCTCTCTTTCTTCCTCCTGTCTGCTGCTAGCAGTGATTCCCAGAGTTGGCTCCTCCTCGGGGGACACCGCTCCACAAAACAACTGTACACAATCAGCCATAGGCTAGCTCAGGAAGCACCAGTCCCTCTCTTGATGGATTGGCTATTCCTCTGTTTTGTACACGCGCACACACACACACACACACACACACACACACACACACACACACACACACACACACACACACACACACACACACACACACACACTTACAGCTCTTCTTTTCCCAGACAGCCTCTTCAGACTCATGTCTCAATAATGTGATATCTGTGTTTTCTAGCTTTCCCACAGCTCTTGAGGACGGCCATCTTTTCCTACACCGCGCCTCAGGAGTCTTTACAGCACATTTTCAGCTCACTTGCACAGGGAAGAAACATGCTTTGCATTACCACTGCATGAAAACATTCACTTTACTCTCACACTGTGTCGAACATTTTCCATATGAGACTCTATTTACACTGTTATGTACCTTGTTTTATGTCTCTTTAGCCTCCATTTAGCCTCAGTTATTGTTGATCTTGAAAGACCACAGACATTAAAGATGATTAAGAGTTACCGAGATGAAGTGTGTCCGAACTACGTCGTTTTCAGTGTTTCTTCCATTTCTGTGTAAACACAGTGCAGTACGTGTAAAACATGAAACTTTGCTGAAAGAACAATGCAGAAACAAATGTCTTCAGATGAAATGGTTTCATGTACATGTGGCCTTAATCAGACTATGGAAAACACAATCATTTGAACAGAGATACAAAACCAATTTCAGCAAATAGTTTGTGTGTAAAGAGGGTCTGAACATGCAAAACGCTTCAGGCCCAAAATGAAAAGACAAATCATGGAAAGGCTTTTTCTCTTTGGATTCTTGGAAACAGCGGTCAGTAAGATCATGTCCACGTTACTCCAGATGAAGATGCAGGATCAGCTTTTGTTTGCTGTAGTCTGCTCAGTGGTTTTGGTCGTAAATTTGCTGATTAGCATCGTTTGTAAGAACAAAAAGAGAATGAGGCAGTTTCTGTTTTATCTTCTCTAATTGTACAGGCCACAAGGTTCAGCCCATTTCTTTGATATTTCTATATCTCCTGTGACTCTGACACATCTTCTTTGATCATTAGCAATATGGGAATTACCTTTGACAGATCATGAACATCCTGAAATAATACTTAAATGGATGAATAAAGAGCGTCAGGACATGGGAATATTCTAGACATTCTTCTGTCCTGAGTCAGAGCTCGCTGTATTTAGAAGACATTACTCAGAGATCTTTATTTACAGACTGAATTCTAAGAGGTATCTCTTTGTTTTGATGACTAAATGTGTCTCAGCCTCTTTTTTTTCCTTGTTTTCCCGGAAGACAGAAGCACATGCTGGCATGACTCGGTATTTTCGCTGAACAGAGGACTCTTGCCAGCCGCACTGGCGTAAAACACCCTGCCAGGTGGTCTTTGAACTCGTGACATGATAGTTTGTGATTCTTTATTTTTGCCTTCCTTGATTCTTTGTCTGTGAAGCTATTTTGGCTGCAACCTAAAAGAATAAACAGCGATTCAAAATACAACACACACAGGCAGAGCGGAGGAGAGTGAAGTGGAATAATGAGCAAATTAAACTGAGAGCATCAAACCTCGACACATTTTTAGAGTAAAGCCATGTAATTATTTGTACGACTGATATTGTTGCGACTGGTTTTCTATTTGCTGCGGGATTTCCTCTGTCTGCTCTTTGTTTCTGAAGTTTTGCTGACAGTCATGGGAGATTATTTTGTGTTACGTCTGTTCCGCTGTGATCAGAGCTCCACACCAAACCACTTCAACTCTGCTCACTGCCGCCGCCCTCATAAATCCCCATAATACCTCCTGTGTCACCAAACAGGATGGAAAATGACAGATGGAAAACTTGCTTTTCACCGCCGCGACTCGAGAGGCCGTCTGTCTCCCTGCTCAGCTCGACAACATGTCATTAGCTCGGCTGTTTAATTCAACGGGGGATGTCAGACAGATGAAGATGACCCATTGGGAGGATCAGCGGGAAATTGGCATGATGAGAAATTTGTACTTGAGGCGTCATTATTGGCAGCGGTTCGGTTTGTGTGTGTCGACAGGATGGGGAGAGTGACAGTGATTTGGCCCATCAGGATTCCCTGAGATCATCGTCCTCACTGAGACTTTTCTTTGATTCACAGGAACATTTTGTTTGTTGATGATCAAACTGACCCATTTTTCAGACATTGTGCCGCCAGTGTTGTCCAATCTATTCCATTTAATGATTTACTTTAAAGGTGCATTAAGGAGGTTTACAATCTTAAAAATACTTATTTTCCACCATAAATATGTTACACATTTTTAATGATGTGTACAATGTGCCCTGACATATTCATTACAAGTACCTCTAACAGCGCTAAATTGTCACTTGAAAGTTGCAGTGCCGGTCCGGCACCAGAATTTTTTTGGGGGAGAATTTGAAAGGAATGACGTGATGCATGCTCCGGCTGGTTAAGTTTCGTTTTGTCCGCCATTACTCCGCCATTGCTTAGTGAGCAACAACTGAGCAGGATCTTCCAGAAAGTAAGAAAAGACTGGCTTCTAGCACTGCCACAACTCCAGCACAGACTCCACCAGGTAAAAGAAACTTACAATTTACTTGAGCGCGGAAGGAGTTCCCCTCTTCCGTGCACGCAAGCCACAGGCACGAGTTTTTCACTAAGCTGCATTACGCCCAAGGCCTGCAGGGGGCGCTGTTTCGCATAAAACGTGCAAACTCCTTAATGCAGCTTTAAGTTGTTTTGTAAAGTTTATTTGTTAAGAGTAAGTTATTATATTGGGGAAAAAAAAACTTTCTGTTACTTTTTCTCCCCTAAGTCTCGTTTACATGTTAACATTTCCAAATGAAGATGCATCGTTTATTAATTTTTGTTTGTTGAAAGTTTTGTATTTACATGACAATGTTTTGAAAATTCAGTTCTTTTCTTCTTGTGTATCTAATTAGCATGCCAAGGCACGGATTGGCGCTATTGGCTGCTTTGTAATGTAATGAAGTTTGATTGCTATTGTGGATGAATCTCAGCTCTAAAACTCCCAAATCCCAGGAGAAGATGAACTGGGAGTCATGACGCGCTGGAGGACAACGATGTTTCCATTCTCAAAGCAACGTTGCTTCATAATGCATTCATTCACACTGTTGCTGCTTACATTTGAATAAACCTTCCTACATGCCCACAGATCTACTGAGCTGTGCGTTTTAGTCAGAAATGAACAGAGTATCCCATCTGTCCCCGGACACATCAATTAAAGTCGTGAATGGTCGCCGTATGCTTGTGTCCCTCGTGTCCCCCTCAACTCATTAGCCGTTAATTAGCCTGTTTGTTTTCGCCCATTCTTCTGTTTTTCTTTGCCTCTCAGAGACGTAAGGTGTCAAAAGACTTGTTGATTTCACATTAAATGCAGGAAGCAACAGTTTTCAGTCCAGTCCATTTCTTTTCATCGTCACTCTGACTCTTCAGGATGATTTTGATTTTATTCTGGCAGTTAATCAGTATCACCTGACACCACAGGCAGAAATCATTTGGTGACTAAATGACCAGAAAAGCTCTGATCCTAAGGACCCAGAGTGGCACTTTGTTTCTGTCCACTGGCTGCTTGAATCTCTTTCAGATATCTGATAACTGTCACAGATGTTCTCCAGATTAAACTTTTGTCCCCTTGTTTCATTGTGCTAAAACCAGAAAGTCCTACAACCTGGAAAAACTGCCAGTGCAGTATTTCCATAATATTTCCAATAGTATATCCATAATATCCATCCATAATATAAATGTATATATTTTTTAAGTAATACAAAAGGGATTGCAGTGATGAGAACAAAGATGCTCAGACATACCTCGTGGTGCCACAACATCCTCCAGCTCATCTCTCAGAACCCGAGAAGTTCTCATACCAATCAGTGGCTTTGATTTTTCCAGCAGGTCCAGAGATTATCTCTGGGTTTTTATCCAGTTAGATGTGGATGACACATCTCACCAGAAGGCAGCAATGGGCCACAAAAATCAAATAACCAGTCAACGTCAACGGGCTCCTCTCAGGCCCCATTTACACCACGTTCACAGTGGAAATGGAAAAGTTTTATTCTGCTTTGGGTGCCGGTTTAAACGACAAAAGCATTTAGAGCCACTGGAAATGCAACTTTTTGAAAATGGATCCCAAGGTGGGACTTTTTGAAGACACTTTGATTCCATCTCCATGAAAATGTGAGAAAGTGCAACTTTTTGAAAACTCACACACATTTGATCTTTGTAGGAAAAGCAGAAGTGTTCTGAAATGCAGCTAATGTGCATTCTCGCCAGGACCAAAGTAAATAGTTCCTCTGCACAAGTGAGTAGATGGTCAAACACAATAGTGGCAGGTTCCAGAGAGTCATGACTCCCAGTCCGTATTCTGAGGGGGTTCTGGTGGTTTTATAGAGAGTCACCTGAAATAGCAATCATACTTGGTCATCAGTCCATACGGATGTGTGTGTCCTCTCTATTGTTGATGTTTGCAGTGTATTGTTCTCTGAGCCCTGAAAGCACGTGTGTGGATTCATTACACAAACAGCTGACAGCACCAAGTTGTGGCCTGACATTCTAACTACATTGTTTTCAGTGCTTCTGTCATTTCTGTGTAAACGGAGATCGTTTTCAAAACTTTGGAGGTGTTGATAGATACTGTAGCTAGACACTCAGCTGGAAACTGTTTCGGTCCATACAGGAAACGACACTGTTTCAATTCATCCCCATTATTAAAAATAAAATTTGAATCTTGATCATTTTATTCTCCACTGATCATGTTTTCTAGAGGATTATAGGAGTGTGTGGACCTGGAAAACCTCTTATGAAGAAATAAAACTACTGCAGTCTGTATTAATAATGTCTGGCTGATTGATGAAACATGATATTTAAGATGCTTCTTTTCCAGACTGATCAAATAATGAGCATCATGGAAAAGCCATCAAATAACAGCCGTCGTTAATAAAAAACTCATGAATACATGCTGCATAAAGACGGCCCTGACAGATAATACTGCATGAGGAGAGGCGATGCGAGACGCTGCATCATTGTGAGGCTGATAATTAAAAAGCCTCATAGAGCTGGAGTGTGGTAACATGTTGGCAGAGTAACTGTGAATTTCAGCCTTGTTGAGTGACAGTGACTAATAACAGAAAGCCTCCCAGCAGATGTGCAGTTTGGACTCTCTTTGTTGATCCACCTCACTTGACTTTGCTGTCAAAGGTTGTTTCTTCGGCTCGGTGTGAAAATGAAACACCCAATTTGTATAAGGTGCAAGGAGCCTTGCAACGGAACTGACTAATTCAAACATCAAAGTGGGACTAAACTGGACATCGGTGACCTCTGTTAGATGTTACCTTTGAAAGTTTTCCAAATAAATGACTGGCTTCACAGTTTTCCTTTGATTTGAATAGGACTGAATAATGAGCGGGAGCTTTGAATAGTGTGCAGAATCCCCGGAGAGTTTCATCTGTATGCATACTTCCCGGCCTCTTTATGCTAATTCTTTACACTGGAAAGACATGCTAATAGCCTCAACATCTGACATGTTTCATTCAGTTCTTCATTTGTGTCCAGCTGCAAAACACAATTTGTTGCCTTTTCAAATCAGCTGCTTTGTTATTTTATCTGTTTGTCCTGAAATAATCTTTCAGGTTTTCGCTTTGCTTGAATTTGCATTCAAATAAAGAGGCTACTGGTGAAGATACTGCACCCGTCTGAGTGCCTGATGTTGCCATGAAGAAGATTGAGCTGCACATTAACTTTATGTTATGGCTTCAGTTTCACTCCAAAACTCATCCCTCCATTTTCTTTCCCGCTTCGGCCACTTATGGACGTCCACATATTGCTGTCTCCTGCTGTGGTTTTTAGGTCTTTTTGGTGGACTGTGCCCTGTTCTTTTCCCAATATAGAAGACAAAAACATTCTCTTTGTACTGTTGACTGAAATCTTGCATAGGCTTGTACACGGACCATTTCTGTTTAGAAAATTGCAGTCAGCACAGCAGACATATAGTTGGACTTCGATTTCAGTAGCCTGAAATGCTCGCTGGCTAACAAGCAAGTTTTAGCTGAATGGTTAATCGTTGGGGAGAAGCTATGGATTAGATTTGGCTGTCCCTTATTGGCTCTTCAGTGGCTCCTTTTACCAAATTCACTCCAATCATCACCTCCTTTGTTCTTCTTCTGTCTCCCTGATCCTGTCTTGTTTTATGGACCTTTTCAATTTCATGTTAGTGGATGATGGCACTGTTGGGTCTGTTCAAAAAGGCTGGAATTACTTCAGTTTTGATTTAAATTAGCAGAAATGAGAATATTTTCATCACTGGGACCTGAGCTGAGGTATCAGTGATGCTGCCATGAAAGCTCCCTTGCTTCTGCCAAACTGGCCTCGAAGCCATTCTGTCAGGGGGTGTTTGGAAAACTGTGCATAATTCAACAACGATAGGAGAAGTTACTGCTAATGTTCTTTATAGTCCACCATGAGGTCCAATCAGCTGCTGGTTCCCCCACCACTACGATTCCCTATCCCCCTATCATACTTTTTGGATAGGTTTCCTTAGTTTATGAAGTTCTGACAATGAGAAATGAGCTGCAGGCGCTTCAGCCTGGTCTTCATCCATGTTGGGATCTTCAGACATGAGGACCATATATCAGCTAAAGCTACAAATCTGGAGTGTTATGGTAATGTGTGATGCGACGTTCATGCAAAATCCATATATGTTTTCAACAAAATACAGTGGAAAGGGCTGTGTGCAACACACTTGAAGCGGTTTAGTGCGTAGTTCTTAACTAGTGTTGGTTTGTGACAGAACAGTGCGATAGAGCCTGAAGTGAAGGATTGCAGCCCGGTCACCTGATCCATCTAAAAAATACAGGATTTTGTCATCAAACATCAAAACTTCAGTATTTCTGTCCTTAAGTTGAATTCAGCCTCTTGGCAGACAATCAGCTTTTCATTTCTGGTGGAAACAAGATTTTGGGACCTTTTTAAAATCTGCTGTTCTTGCCACTCTTAATAATAATAATAATAATAATAATAATGATAATAATAATGCATTGGTTTTATATATCGCTTTATTGGACACTCAAAGATGCTTTACATTGCATTATTCATTCTCTCCATACTGGGTGGTGGTAAGCTACTATTGTAGCCACAGCTGTCCTGGGGCAGACTGACGGAAGCGAGGCTGCCAGTCTGCGCCATCGGCCCCTCCGACCACCACCAACCATTCACTCTCACAACTTTCACACTTAGGCAAGGTGGGTGAAGTGTCTTGCCCAGGGACACGACAGTTTTATGCCTGCGGGAGCGGGGATCGAACCACCAACCTTCCGGTTATGAGATGACCCACTCTACCATCTGAGCGACTTTTGCTAAATTGTGTCCAGCTGTGATGACTTCCTTCATTAATTAAATCGTCAAGTTAATCCTGTGGCGATCAGACTAATGAAAGTTCCTCAACAAGTTAGAAAGTTTGTTTTATTTAAATGTGATGATGAATGTGTCGTAGTAAATAAACACTGACAGTGTGGACTGAGATAATGCACAACACAGCAGCATGTTGCATTATTCCCTACTTACAGAGAGCATTAATCACTATTACACTAATAGCTTTGTAGATTATGCACAACAATTTAAAAGGAATTAATCTGCCTGCATGAAAAAAAAAGCTATGCACTTTATAGATGTTTTTGTTTTTAGTGAGCATGGCAGAAAAGATTGCACAAATGAACCATTAGTCTGCAATTCTGTCATACGTGCACTCAGAAAAACAAACCCTTTGAAGCCTTTCAGACACTTTTTGATATGTTCCAACATTAACCAGACAATAGAACTTGAGCTGTGTTTGAACTTTGTTATTAAACTGTCAGTCCTGAAACATTTCGCTAGCTCTGAAACGTCAGCTGCAAAACCACCAGCAGAAAACCTGATTATCCTCCCCGCTCCCACACAATAATTCTCATCAGCCGCTCAGACAGCAATAACAGTAATAACCCTGAACAGGCAGATGAGAGCACCAAGTCGTGAGAATCTACGAGAATACCTTTTGGTACCAGCTCGCTGCGTGCGTTCATGACCACTGGCAGGGATAATAAAACAACGCCGATAGCTCCAGGAGCTAATTATGCCGCTGCTGTTAATCTGTCTGGCCTCCTGTCTGTGTTGGATTGTCTTGTTTGTTTGGACTTTTGCTGTTTGCCCTTTGGCTTTGGTCTTGGCATTGATCTAACTCGTAAAAACTCTGGGAGAAAAAAAAGCTGGACGTTCAAAGATTTTATGAGAGGAAAAAGAGAGAAAGAATTCATGCAAGTGACCACAAACAATAAGAGCTTCTTATTACCGTCCTACGGGGCTTATATGGAAACTCTAAATTCCAGTGTGAAGATGCAATGATGCTGTTTCTTTTGTTTACAGAAGGGTTCTTCTGACAGTTTTATCTGAATTAGTTACACTCTACCAGATAACAAAAAAATATCTTTACTCTTAGGGCCTATTTACGCAATGTCTTTTTTAAGTGAAAACCCAAAACTGTTTTTGCGCTTAGAGCCATTGAAAAAACGTTTTGAAAAAAGCTTCCAAGGTGGAACTTTTCGAAAATGTTGACTGTCTCCATGGAAACCGGGGAAAAAACAACTTTATGGAAATGTTCAAGCTTCATCTCCGTGTAGACAGCAGAAACAGTCTGTTCATGTGAATGTCTGTGTACTCGCCATTGTTAATGTTCACAGCATATTGTCCTCTGCCTGAATGTGTGTGTGCCTTCATGAGAAACAGCAATGCCAGCCCCCATTCAGGGCCCTGCAAGAAAACACTTCAATTTCCATATAAATGGACATTGTTTTCAAAATGTTCCTGTGTCAATGCACAACTTTTCTGAAATGAAAACACAAAAAACAGTGTGTTTTCACTTGAGACATTACCTAAATGAAGCTTTAAAAAAAATAATAAGTTCAAAGCGGGACAGCCAGGTAATGGTGCTCAGTTTTGCTTCTATTTGCAACTACAAGCACATGTTGGTGACCAAAGATGACAAAAAAACACACTGGTTAGTAGGGGTGTAACAATACATACAGTATATTTGTATTGAACCGTTTCGGTACGGGCCGTTCGGTTCGGTACAGGACTGTGCACGGGTGAGTTCACGGGCCAAAGTTTGTTTTTTTTCCCCCGGCTCACGGGCCGGATGGTGTGTGTGTTAACGTTCTGCCGCTTGCATGTGCAGCTACACCTGCAGCCATGATTGCTACTGCTAGCAGCTTCGTCCATTGCTTCACATGTCCGCGTGGCGCATTGGTCCCTGGGACGTAATGTCATGAATTTTGTGACCGCGTTGCGCGTATGCGCACGTCGCACCGGTACACGCACGCGCCAGAGCGCCACAGCAAACAAACCATGACAGACACTAACTTTGAAAAGTGAGTCTGTGAAGCGAACAGGCTGCAACTCTGTCTGAAGAAACTCAGAGAAAAGCTGGAGGATGGAGAGAGCAGACTCTGTCAGGAGGAGGAGAAGGTCTGTCACTGAAGTGAAGCAGTGTGCGAACTATACCGCGGCTGTCGGGGGGCTCACTTATTGGGCCTCGGAGGGAATATGTCTGCTTTAAGTGACGCTTAAGGCATAGCACCCCCACGCTTCAATGGTGAGGACAAGTACTGCATGCAGGTCGGCATCTTCATTAAAGTAAAATAGTGATGCGCAAATCATCCATTAAAATTGACCTGATTCTGCATATAATCCATGATTATGATCATACAAAATCAATAATAATAAATTAAAGGAAATACATTGGGGAAACAGCATTTTTCCAATATTTAGGCCCCCCCCCAAAATTTCACAAATCATGTTTTCAGGGGGGCTTATCTTTCATCAAGGGGGGCTGAGACCCCCCTGGCCCCCCCATAGTGTGCACCCTGAGTTAAAGTATCTAATCGCTCGGGCGCCGGCCCAAGATTCAGAAACAGAAAAAAAAGGCTAAATAAACTCTGATACTAAATGATAACGTACTGACAATGTATGAGCCTCATTTCCTATAAATAATCTGAAATAAAGGAGCAGATAAACAGTCTAGAGAGCCGGAAAAGCTTCTCGAGGATGCGTGGATCAGTGCGCTTGCATGGAATGTGCACAGCTGAGCCCAAATGTAGCAGGAGAGAAGAGCGTTGGCATCGGTGATGTGCCGCAAAGCAGACACGCGGACATGGGAAGCATGGACAACAACAAGAAAATTTAGGTTTTACATTTTGTTCCCTACTGTATCGAAACCGAACCGAACCGTAACCTCAGAGCCGAGGTACGTATCGAACCGAGATTTTTGTGTATCGTTACACCCCTACTGGTTAGACATCTAAATATTTTGTTTTCGGATCCAAATCCCAGTCGAACCTCACCGAGTTGATCATTACATCATTCCATCTCAATGATAAAGCTTGTCGGTTCGTCCTTGGCAAGTTAAATGTGTATTCGTACAAAATGATCTGCCGATCAGCTGATCTAGCTGCAGACGCTACTGATGCTATGTAGCTTAAATTTAGGACTTGAAAAAAAGGGGTGTGAGAAATTTCCCATGATGCTGAGTCCACTGATGTTACTGATGAAGTTGATGGCTATTTCAGCGTGTTTGAGCGCATCGCCTCCGCTCTTCACTGGCCACCAGAGGTTTGGTCTCTGTTGGTGCAGTGCAAAATTCACGGTAAAGCCCAGGAAGCAATTTCGGCACTTCCTGTAGAGGAGAGCCTGAAATATGACAGTGTTAAAGCCGCCATCCTCCGCGCTTATGAGCTAGTTCCTGAAACTTTCCGGCAGAAATTTAGAAACAGGGAAAAATCACAGAGCCAGACTTTCAGTGAGTTTGCTAGAGATACAGGGGTTTTGTCCTCTAGAGGACTTAGCTATGCGCCATTCTGCTTTTCAGGGCGCTCGTCTCCCAAATTCTGAAACGCTGCAGAAGCTTCCCTTGGCACTGAGCCACCTGTCATCTGACCAGCTGGGTGACGTCAGCGGCCCAATGGATAGTTTCCCGTGTTTGTTCAGCGTCAGGCCCACTCGAACTCATGCTGTTAAACTTGAGGTTAACCACCCGCTCCTACTTTACCAGTGTATTCCAGCATTCTTGAGGTGTGGGTTGGAACAAATCCCTGGCTGGTTGCTGTATACACCAATCTCGACCCGCCCAGGTCCCTTGCCCGCATGGACACCTGTAACCAACGGCTGATGCGCCGGGCCCTGATCGTGTAGGGTCAACCTGGTAATACGACACAAGAGGTAAAAACATCTTTGCGGATGCCCGGTCCAGACTTTGAAAAAAATACACCCTCCACTGTGATTGTACATTTGTTTTGTGTAACAACCAGGGGTTGTTATTTTAAGGGGAGGGGCGTTACGGCTGCTGCCGTATTGTTTGTGGCTTGTGTTGTGTGTGTGCGTGTGTGTGCGCGTGCATGTGTGGCTGTTTTCCCTCTGCTTCACCTTCAGGCTCTCAGGCATGGAGGTGATGATTGAATAATTGACTGGGGCACTGGTCCATCTGGGAGAGCGCGCTGGCCTCCAACCACGGGTGGCCGTGGGAGGAGCGAGACCTTCAAAAGCTTCGCGGGAGGCTCAGTCTGGGGGCGGCTGTGTCTGATCAGTGACCTGTCGCTCCTCGTTGGTCTGGCTTGGCTGTAGCAAACTGGTCTTTGTGTTTGGGCTTTAGGAAGGCAGCCATTGGTTTTGGGTTGTTTAGCTATAGGTTTAGGATCACTGTGTGGACTAGTGTTTGGTTCTTTGTACTTTGTGTTGAGTTTTGATTTATGGTGTTCCTTAGTTTGTATCCTGCCCTTTTTACTTATTAAACACCTCTATCACCTTTACCATCTGGGTTTTATGTTGCCTCCTTTTCCTCCTTTAAGAGCCCTGGACGTAACAACTGACAAGATGGAAGAGCAAAACCAGAAGGAACACATAAATGTAAAAAAGCATAATTAATTGTATTAATACAAATGACACCCGTGTTTAAGAAATATCCAATCATTTCATACTTGAAATCAATCTTAGCCATTTTTTGAATCGTTGGTTAATTTTTGAAATCGCTCTTTGGAACGAGTTTGGGTCGAGTCGTGGCTGCCTTCATCTCAGCCAGTGAGGGGGCGAGGGGTGACGACAAGTCGAGTGGCAGCTCGTTTCATAGGACTTTGTTGTCAACCCTTCCCTTCACCCCTAAGCAGAGGGCCAAGCGGAAGGGTTAAGGGATAGAATAGAGATTGACCCTTAACCTTTACCTGGTAGATCTCCAGTGGAAAAGATCCAATACCTATCGTAGTCAGGTCCCTGAACCACCTCAATTCTTAACGTATTGTGGTGGAGAAGAAGCTTGTTTCTGCCGTAGTTAGGCCCTGTCACACCATCACGAATAACCGTGTGAAGAAAACTAATTCCAGCAGCTTATATGTACCATCTCTTTCTTTCCCCCAGTAATCAAAATTCATGAACATAGATGAGAGCAGGAGCACAAGACTGACTGCTAAACAGAGCTTCTCCCCACTGTGTTGCTCTTTCTTTACCTCAACGGTCCTTCACAGCATCTATTTGTGCCTTCCTCTATCAATGGAGAGGATCTGATCTAATTTGTTTAAAAAAAAAATCCCTATGGAAAAAGTGAGTAAGATTGGATTCACATTACAAAGAGGAGGAATCAGAATCGTCTGGTGATTACGCTCCGTTTACATGGCAGTGTTTGCATATGAAAACAGCAAACTTGTGTTGCATTTCAGGAGTCTGTTGATGCTTGGAGTCAGTAAAAATGCAACTTTTTGAAAACATTTTGTTTCCATGCAGCGAAAATGAAGCTTTTCAGAAATGTTGGTTTTGCACAAGAAGTTCAACCATGACAGTGAAGGAACCTGGGAGCCGTCTAAGCCTTAGACATCATGTCTCGTCTTAGTAAAGCTAGAGGTGCCTTCAGTGGACTCCAAAACATCTGGAGGTTCAAACAACACAGCCTCAAAACCATGTTCAGGCTTTCCGACAGCAATGCTGAGGCTGTTCTGCGGTTAGGATCAGTGTCAGGAGATATGAGAAAGATTAATTTCTTTCATAACAGCTGCCTCCGTAATATCTGTAATATCCACTGACCCAACAGAGATGAAGAATCATAGACTGTGAAGGCTTGGCCATGTTCCAGTGATGTCCGGTGACAGGAAACCCAAAGCTGAAATGAAACACACTCCAACTGAGAGGAAAAGAGACCAACAAACACCTGGAGAAGGACTGCGATGGAAGAGCTGGAAGAGGTGGAAGCCAAAGTTCAAGAGCAGGGTTATGAGTGGCCACGGCTTTAGCCCCCAAACGGAGGAAGATGTTGAACGAGGGACTCCTGACATGAGCAGGCTGTACAAAACAAGCCAAAGGTAATGGTGTGTATTGCAGGTCAGTCAGTTCTTTGCAGTATGTTATGGTGTATGTTTATAATGTGATCAAAACGAAGAGACACAGCTCTAATGAGTTTTCTGTCTCAGACACTAAAACTATCTTTAAACTTCAGTACTTATAGTGTTTACTGTCTCCTTCTTTTCAGAACTTCAATGTGAGATATTCGTGCTGATTGAAGATACCAAGCATGTTGACTGCCCAACAGTCAACTAAAGGAAAACGTACAAGTTTGTGAGTTTCCTTCATTCTTTCATCCAATTTTTTTCTGACACTATAAGAGAAGGAGTTCATCTCGACGAGACTAAATTAACTTGTCTCCTTTTTCTTTTCTCTGCTTCCCCACCATCGAGTACCGCCGCCAAGGAAATCCAATTAGGAAGATTTCAACATGGCTGACAAACGACTTTTTGCACTCGCCGCTCTTCTTCCTTTATTTGGATATCGCTGCCATTTAGATAGATGGACCAAGGAATTATGCCATAAGCAGTTGCTTTTCTTTCTCATATACACGCCCACGCACATATGATTGCCCCAGTGCATTGGTGCTTGCACACACACACACACACAGACTCACAACTGTTTGAACAGACACATACCAGTAGGATTAAAACCTAAAGATAGCATGTTTGTCATGATTTACGAGCTACAAACACACAAAAAATGGAAATGACACACACTCATTTCAGCCCTGGATGCTTGTACTTTCCAACAGCAGAGCCTCCAACATAAAGGTAGCCACTGCAATAACCATTCTGGTGTAAAAATGAGTTAAAAAATATCTATTTTGCCCACATGACCACTCCTTTTTCATCACAAATTATCTTGGAACTGCTGCAGCAGCAAGGAGCTGTAGATCTTATAACCCACCACACAAACACACACCACACACACACACACACACACACACACACACACACACACACACACGCATACATCCTCTACCCATGCAATCCTTACACAACCCCACACCCTGATGAGTTTCCATGAAATGCTTGCATCCCTCTCTCTCCATGCTCTGTGCACACCATTGATTTACAGAGAGGATCGAGCAATGCTTTAATGGCTTTTTACCACACGACTCTCTTTCTGTGCAGAGGGATCGATAAGACTCCTCATACGGAGACCGAACCTTCGGATACCACTTTAAAGACCCTGGACAAGTCATTAGGGACTGAGTGTAAGACATGTTACTTAGGTAAGTGGGTCTGTGGGCTGGTTCCAGCAGTAAAAAAACACACAAAACAAAATATTATTGCAACGGTCTTATATAGTGTTTGATCAGGGATAAACTCTATTTCCAAGTGAATTAAGTTGCTAAAGTGGCCCATGCGGTGAAAAGTAATGGCTGTATTCCAAACCATCCTCTTCATAATGGGATAATACTGCAGTCCAGGAGTCTTCATGCCGCAGCTCATTATCAGTCATTTGAAAACTGCATTATGAGTTCCAGTTCCCCTTTGGAATGTATGTGAACAGTGGCCAGAAAAATTACGTGAAAATAAATCATTTTATGACGGTCCTTTTCAGAAAATGTTCGTGTATATATGCCAACGTTTAAAAACAATGTTGTTTCCAGCAGAAACACTGAAACGATGCAGTTGGCATCAGTTGGGTGACGTGTTGGCACTGTCGCTTGTTTTGGTAGTGAAACCACACACAAATGAAGACAACAATATAATCCATTAACAGTGGGAGTACATGGGCATTCGTGCACAGGTGACCAAGTTGTTTGTTATTCTGGGTGATGCTCAACTATAAAACTAACGAGTAGCAGGAGAATCTGGACTGGGAGTCATGACACTCTGGAGGCAAGTGTTGTTGTTGTCCATCTACTGAGCATGTGCAGAGGCCTTGGTGCAGATCAGAACTGATCCTACTATTTGAGAAAAGGTGTTTGGGGGCTGGCATCAGAGCACTTTCAAAATGTTGCATTTTTTCCAACCTCTATGGAAATTGCGTCAGATCAGTTTCAAAAAGTTCCACCTTGGAAGCCAAAAAAATGCATTTTCAGTGGCTCTGAGCACCGTTGGCATGTAAACGTTGTATGTCTTTCTTTTGGTGGTTTCCATGGTGACAGTATGTAAAGCAAACTCCAGTGAATAAACACGGAAACGCATGATCTATCATGCAAAACCCCCTTCGGAATACGTCTGTGTGCGCACAATATCAGTCATCTATTGAGCATGTTTTTCAGCAGGCTTTATGCAGCATGTTGTAAATGAAGCCCATAATCTGCATTAAAATCCTGCCTGCTCTTCAACACCGATTACTATGAAATACATTTAGCAACATTTCAGGGGGAACGATACCGTGATCGTAGGAGGAAGACTGATTTATAGGTTGAATTCCACGACGGTGGTGTTCCCACACTGTTCCTCAGTTAATCATAGCCAGACAGCGTTACTATGCCTGACCAAATATAGAACACAACCGGCTTGTAAGTGAGTGAAGCCTGAAATATGCAAGTGGATGTTAGTGAAGTCACAGCAGCTCCATTAGGGAAAGGATTTCCTCGTGTGTCATCAATTTTGAATTCAGCTTTACTATTGTTAACAGCTATTCAGAAACACAGACAAGCATTTCTACTCTCGGAAATGTTTCACCTGCATGAGATTCTGGCTGCTGAACTGTCAGTTACAAATTTGAAAATTAGGCTTGTCTTATTACATAAACTCTGTTTCCCTGCAAACTAAAGCAAAAAGTCAGAAGAATACCAACTTCTCAATCACAACCTGCAACACATCTCATCAGCATAACTTGATGAAATCAGTTTCTGCACAGCAGAGTAATAGCTCAGAGGAATTTTCAATTCATGGCCCAAACATTTTGGAATCAGGTTATCCCTCATCATGTTGGATGGGTTTGCACCTCGATGCTGAATTTGCAATAAGTAACTTTGGGTCTATAAAATACTTTCCGGAACAACTTTCCTTTTGATTGCCTGCACTAAAATAAACCTCACATGCAGACTTGAATATATTTCATATTGATTGGTGGACCTCAGTGCTGGAGGGTTACATAAAGAGGGAGTGGATGCACATTATGTATCATAGAATATCCTGCAGGGTTTGTTCTGAAATGATCAGCTTGAGTATGTGCGCTGCCAAAAATCAAATATAGTTTGAAACCTTCCAAAGTTTCCTTTATTGTTATTTTATTTTAAATTCCCATTGCAGAAGTTAGACAAGAAGTACCTTTAAAGAAACCCCCTTGATACATGGAAGGTTTCCTCAGCACCCAATTAGCTATATTCAGCTTTAATTACAGAAACAGTGTTGGATTGATTGATTTTGGTGATCCAAGTGCTTGACGGAAACTGCTGTCTGTGCTGTTTGCTGCGGTTCCTGCACATAAAAGAAAAGAAGCTGTCACACGCAGAGCTTTGTTGTTGGGAAAAGGCAAGTTTCCCATAAGGCAGCTCATGCAAGTCTGATGCAATCTTGTGATATTCCATGTGAAATGTACAAATAAACCGCTCTGTTCTCCCGTCACGGTGGTGGTGGTGTCCTGGGGAGGCCTCTGCATGTTGAGCAGACATGTAGAAACCCGTTAATCCACCAGCAGGGAGCTTTACTGGTTTTAAGGTGATTGTCCAATGAATCAAACTACAATCAGCCTAGAAAAATCATGAAGTTCCATCGAGCTTCCGAATGCTGACGGCGGCTGTGCTTCAGCGGCTTCATTCCTCCAGCATGGGGTTAATGCGCTGGTTAATGATGGATGGTGGGTGGTTGGGGTATGTTAGCTTTCTGTAAAGACTGCAGGGCACAGAGAGAAATGTCAGTGGGTTTGTGCTCTGTGGAAATGCACTGGAAGAGCTACCAATCTGTCTGTTTTAAATATATATATTTAAAGGACCTGTATCATGCTTTTTTAACTCGTCCAAACCCTAGAAATAGCATTAACATGGTAATAGTTTGTTTTTGGCGCTAAGTAAAAGTCATTTTGTGTGAAATAAAAGATTTTCTGGGGCTAATTCTGAAACCCGGAAGAGAAAACGCTCTGGTTCACTGAAATCCCGCCTCTCCCCCTGTGGACTTTGACTGACAGCTACTTCAACCAATCAGCGCTTCAAAACAAATACGCTAGCTAGCTTTAGCTCTTTAGCTCTAGCTTCTCCACACGCAAAGACACGCGAAAAACGTGTTTTCCTGTGAGAAACTCACCAAGCGCAGACCCTTCAGACTCTTGCTCTTGTTTGGCTGTTGCTTTCAGACGATGGTTAAAGTTTATCTCCATAATCGGAGTTACAAAAAGCGGCAGGCCTGCGGGAGGGGGGCTCAGGGGAGCCATCTTCACCGTGTGACGTCAACGTGGGAAACAGAGCGTTTTCACGGGTGCGGGAGGGGCTGCCTCTCTGAGCAGCACAACAACGAGGAAAACTCAAACACAGGCACGAAGGAAAAAAACCCTTTGGGGGTGTTTTTGGTGAGTACATAACTATATAACAAGGTTAAAACATACAAAAAGTGAATTTTGCGTGATACAGCCCCTTTAACTCTCATGAGGCCAAACCCTAAATATGATGCAGGATATGATGGCAGGCTATCTTTTTTTATGCTGCTCATCGTTATTTTCAACTTTGAATTAAAAAAAGAACTGTCTGTATAGATATGCGTTTATACTTGGAATGGACTGACACCAGTTTTTTAAAGGACAAGTGTGAGTACTAACATTTAAATGCCACGGAGCCTAATTTATACTCCAAATGCAAATGACACACAACAGCCATGCTTTGTCATGAACCCTCTCCACACACCCTCTGCGTCGACGCTACACACACCTACACCAGCCTTGACGGCTCCAGCATCCTGCAGTGTGTACAGCAGAGAGCCAGCAGTGCACCGGGTCATCGTGTTTCCCTGTCCGTACTGCAGACCGAGGAGGTGCGCTGTTCACCCGTCACACTTGAATCATGTGTACCATGTGGCATGGCTGGTGTGTGAATTATGAAACATTTTAGCATGTAGCATGTAGCATCCACTCAGCAGCTAAACAAATGGGAGACATTTAGCTAATTCTGTTGTATCAATTATCTGTGGAGATTAACTTCCTGGTGTTTTATGAACTAGCATTCGCCTCCTCTTGTTATTTTGACACTCCATTGTTGACACTGGATTATTATTTTTATAGAATCTCCAAACCGCAGACTGAGGTCTGATCAAGCTGGATTGAGGATTTTCTACAAGTTCGAGCACACTGTGCTGTACAGTATAGTAACTGAGAGATGAGCGCTCCTGTTTTCTCATGTGATGTAATACAGTGACAATGCAGGTATTTTCCTCCTTTCCTCTGCTAGAAAAGGATTTGTGCCTCCATTACCCACAATTCAAAAGCCACCTGCCCAATTCGTAGGATTGCATCAGACTCCTTTTGCGAGAACTGAGTTTTTGAAGGTTGGCACTCAGCGTGGTGCTTCAGCCGGACATGCTTTCTCACAACCAGAAGACTCATAGGTCAAAGATTTCTGTGGCTTCGGTGTTAATGTGTGGATATTGTGTGTTTTTTCTATGCTTTCTGGCATTTCTTAATTCCACATGAGATTATTTGGCGATGCTGAAATATTTGAAGGCGGCAGTGGGAATGTTAAGGCTCAGTTCCACTCTACATAAGTACCTTAACAGAAATACCTTTTTACACTTTGATGATTCCACTGCGTTGGAATGAGACCTTAGCGTTCAAACCACCAGAAGGCGCCACTCTGAATGAACATACAGGCCAAAGAAAGAGGTCGTCCTAAACAAGACCCAGTTGGCAGCATTGCAGGCAGCACTGATCTGTGTGGCCATTACACACCTCAACGTGTCATGCAACCACCTTTTAAATGCTTCTGCCATTTTTTATTGGCTTCTCATCTTAAGAAGGCCCGATAGTCTCCCAGCGGGTTTGTTCTGTTGGCTTTCGAGAGATGGAAAGAAATAATGGACAAAATGAACTCAGCGCACTGATTAAAGGCTTTGTGCATGTCCGTATGTAGGCGTAATATAATGCATGAACGAGCTTTCGCTCCTGTTATGGACAATCTACATGCCAAGAGAAATAAAGTCTGGATTGAACAGGCATAGATTTGTTCAATAACGGCATGAGGTGAAGCAGCCGCGAGTTGGATTTAATTAATTCTTCTGCTAGAGTATAAATGGATGAACAGTAACAACATTGGCGGCCAGACTGACATGACTTGGTTGTTTCATCACCTGTAAGAGCAAATTAACGTGTTTTTCTGTCCATCCTGATGTCTGTGTTGTCACAATTGTTGGTGTTTATAGGGGATTCCTCTTGTGGCCCAACATCTGCAACATTTTCAGCATTTCTGCTTTTCCATGTAAACAGACATCGTTTTCAAAATGCTGCCATGCAAATATGAAACTTTTCTGAGAAGAAAACACAAAAATGACTGAAAGACTGACAGAAAGCTGAATTTCTTAGTGCAACTTCATTTTCTTGTAATTAGGACAGACGTACTGCAGGATGAGCAGCTTCATTATCGTGAAATTTCCTGACACGTTGCTGGACCCTGTTGCGTTTCGCAGCCGGTCCACATCCGCCGCTCAGTGACACGGGAACGGCTGCATCGCTCTATCCTGCTTCTAATATGGTGCAAGCAGTCATGGAACACACAAGGGAAATTTATCAAGAAGTTTGAAACAATGTCCTTGGGGAAATTATAAGTAATAAGACACCTGACAATGATAATGAGCCACACCGTTAGATGACAAAAAAAAGAAGAAAAAAAAAAAAGAAATTGAAGGCAGTTTCCTGAGGATCTGGTTTTCAGAATTTAAATCCTCCCTGTTTTTACTTTCACTGTTGCTTTTATTCCTTATTTTATCTGCATGCTCGTTTTATTGTTATTTTCTCACAAATAGTAGATGGCACAGTTTTTACTGCTGTAAGAATTCCCGTTTCCCCACAAGATATCATCAATCATTTAATATGCTCCTGAGGAGATGCTGCTTCTGTGTTAAAGGCAGGTCAGGAGCAGAGTGAAGCACCAGATTTCTGCCTGCGGGAGATTAAAATGACCCCGGCTTGTCAGCCGACGCCATGGCAGGTGTTATCTGATGCTTCTTGGACTTGTGTCTCTGGAGGACAGAAGTACGGAACAATATGTGTTTGTAAATTCTGCCTTTCTTCCTGTTTTAATGAGCGAAGGCAGGACAGACTTGTCCGACATGTTCAGGAGACTTTAAGGCATCAAACTGGCGCTGTTTGGTTAGCAATGTAAATTTGCTTGAGTTTGAGATAGGCTTTCATCAGTAGGGACTGTGTGTCCACAGTGAGGAGGGTCTGACCTGCAGCACGGAAACCTCCGAGCTGCTGGAGCCGGTCCCAGCTGAGACTGCACTTCCTGAGGAGGAAGAGAGGAAGAACATCACCCAGAGACTGCTGCTGTCCTTTTATCTGAGCTCCACAGAGACCAGACGTTCCACAGGGTCTCCAGAGGGTCATTAACAAAGCCCAGAAGAGGGTCCAACACCGTCTCCTCACACAGGAGGACACGCACTGTGCCACAAGCTGGAAGCATCAGCTCAGAACACAATAAAGGAGACGTCCCATCCTGAACCGAGGCAGGTGGTTCAAAACAAGAAGAAACGGATCAAAATGGAATTAAAGCGGGGACAACCTGAAAGCAGATATATTTGTTAATAATCAGTCTCAGCTCATCCCTCATTTACACGATGCTTTAAGTGAAAAAAGGTTTTTGCGTTTTGATTTAAGAGAAGTTTTGAGTTTGCACGGCAATGTTTTAAAAACGATATCTGTTTATACAGAACTGGCAGAAACGCAGAGAACAATGTAGTTAGCACGTTGCAAACGACAACAGTTGCACTTTCAGGTCTCCAACACTTAAGTTTTCTTTGTACTGGAATGTATTGCTGTTAAATCTGTGGAAAAAGCAACTTCCAAAATATCTGTATGGACAGTTCTGTGTTGTTAGTGAAGCTGTTATAAAAGTTATGTTACAGTGATGACTCTAAAAATAAACCCCTGTTGAAAGCTTCTGTCGGTTTACTTGCGGTCGGACCACAAATAGATTGAGTGGAAACTTTGAATGGATCCACGACGGCAGAGGTTTGCTGCAGACGGAGATGGAGAAGCTGACATGATGATAACAAGACACAGAAAACAAAAAGAGAAAAAACAGAGTCCAAAATAGAAAGTAGTGGGCAGGAAGAGCGGAACAAGGAAAAGAATGAGAGTGGTGTTTTTTATGTAAGGAAATGACATAATGGGCTTGTTCCTGGATCCCCTGCAGGCTGCGAACAGCGGGGCTTGATTCCGTAATGGGCTCCCGGCGTGGCGGCCGGGCGGCGTCCGTCTCCCTCCGCGGCCGGCGGAAACAAGTTGAAATGAGGAGAGGACGCCTCCTTCGTTTGGAAATCCATCATTCTGACGCAAATCCAAACACAATCGCGAGACAGCCATGTAGGTAAAGAGCTCAGCCTGCCTCTTATCCGCTCGCCTGAATAATGCAGGAACATTTCAGACCGACGCGTCGTTAGAAGCTGCTGCTCAGACGTATGAATGGATAATAACTCCGAGCCGAGCCCCATTCCTCCTTCAGGCAGGTCTTTCCTCTCTTTCCATTCTTTTCCTGTTACATTGTCTCACACACATTCTCAAAAACAACCAGGACAACACTCCTTATTCCATTTAGAAGGGAAAAAAAAAAACAACTCTTTTTCTCACACAAGTAAACACACACTTCCTCCTCTTGAGTTCGAACGGTGTGAAAGTCCCGGTCGAGGTGAGAATTGAATGTTCATTATTCATGAGGAGAGCACTGCTACACACACACACACACACACACACACACACACACACACACACACACACACACACACGGGTGAACACAGGTGATTTATAACAAGGGAGCGGATTAATAATTGATGTAAGGTTTTATTACCTCTTCATCCATCACTATTTAGCAGCGAGGACGCTCACTCTGGTCACCACTCCCATGATTAGCCGACCAGACAGCCAGTAATGAGCAGGGAGACTGTTCTCACATCGCAAGACGCTTCCTCTCTGATAAATGATCAAATGCAGAATAGAAAGAACTAAAAAAAAAAAAATAAAATAAAATCCCAACGAGGCAGCGGCAAGGCCTTTTCCTCCTGATAATTGATTTAGAACCAAGGAAAGAGAAGCACAACGTTTCCTCTGAAAATGTTTCAGTTTGCACCTGACTTGTTTCTTAAACTCTTTTAGGTTTGCAGAAGCTTAAGGAGCTGCAGCAGTGGGAAACATCGGGTTGGTTTGATGCCTTTTGCCAGGATGTCCTTGTATATTTTCAGACGGTGACCCCTAAAAGACCTCTTCAGTGTCTTTTCAAAGTGAATTTTTTTTCAGCAAATATCATTGAGAAGCCCCCTTCATAGAAAATGTTTTTGCATTTTCGCTAAAGTTTTGTGTTTACATGGCAACATTTCAATAATTCTGTCGCTCTACACAGAAAAGGCAGTACCGGTAAAAACGATGTAGCTAGCAGGGATGGGAAAAAATACCTCCAGATATATTTCCAAATAAAATAACAAATATGCAACTTTAAAATGTGTCAAAAATAGCCACAAAATACAGCAGACACAGAGTATATCAAAGTAAAATACTGTATTTTCAATTTAAATTTTCATTTTTTAAAATACTGAAGAAAAAAAAAAACTTCCGTCTCCCAAGAACATTTTCAATCTTCGCCGTTTTCATCTCGACCTTTACTTGAACATAAGCTGGAAAACATCTTCCACCATCAGTCAACAGGCAGGCTGACCCCTCGACCCCTCATGAGAGAATTCCTTCCTGAGAAATGTTGGCGAACTCACATTCAACGAAGCGTTGAGTCGGTGCACTTTCAATAAGTTGTGTTTTCAGTGGCTCCAAACACCGTTGCTGTATGAACGGAAACCGAAAACAAAACAGAAGTTTTCTGTTTTCACTTCAAACAGTTGTCTAAAAGCGGCCGAGCACGCAGAGGAAACACACCGGAGAACCTTGACCCCTTCAGAGTGAGGCGAGAGCGCCTACCACTGCACCACCTCTCTGGGACTCATTGAAAGAAATGGCAAAATAAGAATTCTATCAAAATGCAATCATTCATGAGAAGGAATCACACTCTGTGACATTATCAAAGCACCGCTCTGTGTCGAAGATGAATGTGTTCCACGGCTGACATTTCAAAGACTTACCAACACTACATACACTTTGTTAATAGGGTCACGATCGCTGTCAGTTTTTCATTACTGGCCGAAGTCCACTATTCCACTATTCCACCACTTTCCCTTGGTTTCATTTCTACATGACGCCCTGCTGTGGTGCTCAAATATTACAGTGCTGGAGCAGGAGAGGCACAAACCTGGGGCCCCGGCGGTCAACACTGATCCAATCTGACTTTATTAAATGAGCTTGGAGCTTGCTAGGCCTTTAGCCTTTGACTCAGTACCGTGGGCTCCTTTTGCTCCCGGCTGTCATGTGTCCCGCTCCTTTTATTAGAAGGTTACAGCCGCTGAGTATCAAATCTGATTCTTCTAATATTCAAAATATGACTGCTGTGCTTTAACACACCCAAAAGTACAGTAGATGAGGCGAGTAGAGGACAGAGGATAATTTCACCTGCTTTCAGCTCTGAAGCTTATTACATTTTAAAAAGAAGAGAACACAGAACCAGGACAGATCTTTTCAGCCTTTATTGTCCTGACATGTTAACATTAATGGGATTCGGGATGGACAGCTTTATTAACCACAACTCGAAGATCATTCAAGACCTCTAGGAAATTGTTTCATGATGGTAGTTTAGTCATTTCATGATGGTAGTTCCCACATGAAAATAAAGTGACTTGTGTTGTATGAACATCTAAATGCAAATGGAAAAACACCTTACAGTCAAAAAAACAAGAAAGAAAAGCAAAATTCTAGATTCTCAGACACTTAAAGTTGACATTATCTTGAAAAAAATAGATTTTACAGTGTAAAACCGTCTTTGATCTGGTCAGAAGATATTAGGACTTGGTTTTCTACTGTTAGGGTGTAATATCCCTCATTTGGGAAACTGCTGGACTGAATCGTAATCATCCTCATTTATGAAAGCGAAAACAGAAAAAATGTTGCATTTTAGGTGTTTGTTTACAAGACAATGGTGCTAGGAGCCACTAGGGATGGGAATCGAGAACCGGTTCTTTTGTAGAACTGGTTCCTCGTGTCTCGATTCCAAGGAATTGTTTGTCTGTCTCCTTTACGATTCCGCTTATCGGTTCCGCTGTGTGCGGGACGACGTAATATGTGCTCCGTGCATGGACTCACAGCGGCCACGGCTGCCGTCCGCTCTGGCGCCGCTACAGAGCTGTGGGGTCCAGCAAGGATCCTATGTTTCCTCACTCCGGAGCCCTGCCGATTCAATCTAAACAGAAACAAGTCGGGTGCCAGATGGAAAGTAGATACGTGTTCCAAAATCTGTGATTTTAAAATAAAATCTGTGTCGTGTTTTTGCCTTCACATTGTTTTTTGTAATTCTTCTGGTAGAATATATGACAAACAGCGCAATCTAATCATTATATGCATTAGAAGAATAAACGATGTTGTACTTACTCATTGTAGGAAAGTCCAAGACACCAAAATTGCACAAATCAAAGCTCCATGACCAGAGCGGCTGTGTTGCCAGATTGGACGGGTTTCTGCACAATCACACTTCTTTTGAACCCGAGGTGGGTTGATGGAATGGCTATGAGTTTGTGACGTGTTTTTTTAAATGGAAATCCGGTTTTTACAGTTTTAACCTGCATTTTCTTTTTTTTTTTTTTTTTTCCCTTGTCCTGTTCGGCAGCTGGGGCATGCAATATTGTATGATTGTAGCCTTTTACTATCCGAACAGATTTTAATATTAGCAGTAGGATGAGACTGAGTCTCCTCCTGCTGCTGCCTTTATTTAAAGCTGGCATCCGGCATGGCTGCCGGACAGGACCGCGACGGAAACGCTCAGCGAGCAGGGACTGAAAGAGAGAAAGATAAAGAGAGGGAGAACGGGGGGGGGGGGGGGGGGGGGGGGGGGGGGGGGGCACAACCTATGTACAAAGTCACAATACAAAACAGTGTTGTCGACGCACCACACGCAACCTAGAACAATCCCAAACCCCCAATCTAGACAATACCAAAACAGAGCCGACAACCAACACAGAAAATTACAGAACCATACATACATTTTTTTTTTTTTTTTTTCCGAACCATATTAGTGAACAGACCAGGCCACAAAAATAAAAGGAGGTGTAGGGGAGGAAGAAAATGCAAGGACACCACAAACCCTTTTTTTTTTTTTTTTTTGAATATAGCTAGTCGTAACTCGGGGCGTGCATCAAGAGAGGTCTGCTACAGATCACCATTAGTCTAACCACCACAAGAAGACAAGGTAACCCAGTATGTGAAGAGTGATTAAAGATCAACGTGATCATGTGAATATGATGGTGACAGTAACCTGCATTTTCTACAGAGATGGAGGTTTGGATTGCTTTCTATTGTTGGACGGTTTAAATATTATATTTGGGACAGATCTGACAACCTCCATCAGCTGACAGCAGACACACTGACTGTGTGAGTGCTGTGGAGCCAGACCTGACACGCACGGGCCTCCAGTGTGAGGCCGGTGTAGTTTGGTGTTGAGCTTTTCAACCTGCCGTCAGGAAGAAGCTCCAGAGTTCGGCTGAATTTCGCACGAAAAGATGAAACTGGGGCTACTTGCAGCTTGCAAAATTTTCATGACATGGATATTTTTTTCTTCTGTTCAGGATGAAGATATTAAAGAGTTAATGCAAACACCCCATTTGTATTGTTTTATTTCTCACTCAATGAGAATCGATAAGAGAATTGATAAGGAGTCGTATCGATAAGCAGTATCGATAATGGAATTGGAATCGCTAAATTCTTAACAATTCTCATCCCTAGGAGCCACTGAAAATGTGACTTTTTAAAAACTGTGACTGCCCTTACAAACATGTGCAAGCAGATTTACGAAAAAGACAACAATGGAGAGGACTCCAGACTGTCCCGACTCCAAGTCCATGTCCTTCTTGGACTTAGTGGTTTCATCATTTCATCATTGAGAGTCACATGAATCCCTGACTGGTCACGATATTTGAAATATACATTATACGATGCAGGACAAGCCAAGGAGCACCCCCCCAAGACCAGGGCGGATGGCGACCA
The DNA here is from genome assembly GCF_902148845.1 of Salarias fasciatus. NCBI lineage: Eukaryota > Metazoa > Chordata > Actinopteri > Blenniiformes > Blenniidae > Salarias > Salarias fasciatus. The sequence continues at coordinate 6,910,451 of NC_043750.1, read as the reverse complement.
TAGCCAGAGAGCCACTGACCCAAGAAGCAGCCACCCATCATGCATCAGGAGGAGTGAAGGCGAGGACAGACAGGGGCAGTGGAAGAACCCAGACCCAATTACATTACACTTTGTTGGAGAAGGAAAAAAAAGAAGAATTACGTTCTGTTCTTTTTCTCACTCCAAATCAAATGGTCCATGTTTCTGTAATTGGCTCTAATTGAAGAAAAGGAACATGATAGTGTAAATACCAGACACACTTCCATGCTTCTAAACGGTAGCGTTACACCTCTGATTCTTTCTCATTTCAACAGGCTTGTTTGCCTTGCTGCGGCCTCGTGTCATGTCCTTCTCCATTCAGTATAAACTGGTATATTAACACAGTGATAGATGGAGCTCAAGCTTTTCAGTGAGTTTGTGAGAAAAAGAGCCTTCTGGCCTTTACCTCATTTGTAAATCACGCTCATCCGTTTGCTTTAGTTCAGATCACCATCTGACAGAATGCATCATGGTTATTTTGGCCTTTTCAAAAGACAGTACATTTTAGTGAGTATTGACCCCACTGGAGTTTTTGAACTGTGCAGCGAAGGGGTTCATGATGAATAGATCAGCTGGACAGACAGATGCAATGGCTCAGATTTTGGAAAGAAGAAAAAAGGATGAAAGAGAGTGATGGGTGAAAGAGCAAAAGACTGAAGTGCTGAATAACTAAGCTGTCAGATTGGCTCTGAAGAGATGGGAAAACTGAGGCAAGTTTATGAGATGAAGACGGAAGGGTCTGCAAGAGAACTAATGGAGACAGACACAGAGGTCAAGGCTGGCCATGCAGGCAGAAACGGAAGACAAACACCAAAAAGAGGCAGTGAGGAAGGAGAGAGAGAGAAGAACGCAGCAGAAGAACATGAAAACAGGACCGAGTGGAACAAGTGACGTATGAAGGGTGGAAGAGAAGGAAGAAAGTGAAAGAGCTACAGAAAACTCAACTTTCTTTTTTTATTCTTTGTAAAGAGACAGAAAGTGAAAGAAACATACAAATGAACAGACAAGCAAACAACAAAAAAATCTGAGTGAAGACAAGGAAGAGAGTGCAAAGATATGACAGTCTTTTAATTAGTATCGACACGCCATACAAGCGGCTACTGCACCTACATACGATATGACAGAAGGCATGCTACGGACTGTTGTTGGAGAACATAGTTGGTAGTGAACTGGGGGGTGCAAACTGAGAATCCAGGTATGACATTACACCAGAGCATCAGGAGAGGCCTACTTCAGATAGCCATTAGTCTAACCCACCACACGAAGACAAGGTAACCGAGTCCACATGCAGAATATGAAGAGTGATTAAAGATCAGCGTGATCATGTATATATGACCTCTGACCCCTGAGAAGACCAGAAGCAGGCCAGAGAGGCCCTGAGGGCCCAGACAACGAGCGGCCACAGTCACTGTAAAAGCAAATCAACTTTTGTTGTCAGTCCATATGAATGACTGTGTTCTTAGCATTATTATTTATAATGTACCGTCCTCTGTTCTTTAAGATGAAAATAAACAACAGCTCCACCTTGTGGCGTGGCATGCTAACTACATGGTTTTCAGAGCTTCCACCGATTCTGCGTAAACAGACATCATTTTCCAAACGCTGCCATTCGACATTTTATGAAACAAAACTGCAAAAACTGAGTTTTCACCTTAAACGTTTCCATGTCGAAGGGCCAAAGGCAAGAAGCTAATTCCCAGGGCTAGTCTGATATAAAGAAAATAAATTAATTAATCGGGAGGATAGATTGAGCCAACTATTTTTTTTTATTTGATGCATTTCATTCTTTAAAAAAAAAAAAAAAAAATGTATACATATATAATCATGTCTTTTTCTCCTGGTGTTACCCAGAGTGTTTTGGATGTGCTCTTTCATCAGTCATTATCATTAGTCCATCCTATTTGCTTAATGGAACAAGTAATGCAATTCAATAATCAACCTGATTAAACCACTTCTAAAATATTCATGTGGTTTAAACAAACAGTTCCAGTCATAACAAGTTAAAATATCTTGACTCTGTTTGTGTATTTAATTAGAGGCATGATCTGAAGTTATACATCCTATCCTTTCAGTGTTTTTTTCTTAATCATTACTCATTTATATTTTCATTGGGTGTTTAATTTCTTTAGCAGCATATCATCTTTTATTATGTTTTTAGATAATTATTTCTCTCAGCATCCGTCATGATTAATGTTATGTGTTCTATATTCAGTTGTATTACATTTATTTTAATACATTCATCTTAGTTTCATCTTAATTTCTTCCCCTCTTGGGTGATTAATTAATTGATCAAATGATTAAATCACATAATCCGTCCATACTGCATGTGGCGTGTTCAGCACAGATTAAAGAGACGTTTAGAAGCCGGGTGATGAGGTGACAGTGATTTCAAAGAGGTTTATTATAAAGACATGAATTAAGTCCAGCTATTCAAGAACACTTTGAAAACAGAGCGAAATCTTAGAATGAGTCAAGACGAGGGATGCGCCGATACCAAGGATTAGTGCATGTAGGAGTACAAACCTTTGAATACCAAAGCCCAACACTGGTATCGGTATGAACACATCCCAGTTATTATCAGCACCAAGTGTAAAATTTAATTCTTTTAGTGTTTTCAGTGGACAGAGTTCTTGAACTGAACATTTTTTTTTGCTCCATTCATGCTAAAAATTAAAGACAAATAATAATAAATAGGAAATAATAAATAAATAATAAAAACGGTTAGAAGGAAGAAACAATAAGTCATGAACTGTAAGAGTGATAAATTACTGGTTCAACTCACCATAGAGGGCTATCTGACTAACTGAATGTTCTATGAGACCCTTATGAAGCGAAATCTGTTTTTATGGTGAGAGAATTTAAAATCCTGGGGGAAATGGGAGAATTGAACCCGTAACCTTCCAACTAAGAAGTAACATCACAGCTTTGTACCCGTTTAGACCGTTCTTATGAAGGCAGGCGGCTGAATTCACCATCCAAACAATGGCATGCGTTTTATTCACAGTAGCTAAAGTTACTCCACTCCTTCCTAAATGATCTTAATGAATCCCTGCTTGTTCTGGGTTCAAGCTCTTTGTTCCTTAAACCTTTTCAGTGCCACTATTGATCGCTGTTGTGTGAGAGAGTTGAACTAATCAGTGCTAAGAGTCCCTCTATAGAGAAACTTCCAGTTCAGTATTCAAGACCAGAACCAAGGCCAGAAAAAAACTTTGTCCTCCAGCACCAAAGTGACTTCTGTTTGTGAGCCGCCGCGTTGCTCATGGTGACAGTTGGGAGAAACTTCCAGCGAGTGCAAGTTTTCAAACATGCATTTTGATTTTTCTGTTTGTCAGCACAAATGTGTAAAAAGACACTCAGTGGTGTGTTATTTTCCCACCTCTTTTGGCTTTTTATCTGAAAGCTCCTCAATATTCTGAAGTAGGGCATGTAAGATATCACCGGGAAAAGAAGTAAGACCTGCATCCTACAAACTGCGGAAGCATAAATTCTGCTTCATTCCCACACATACCTCAGTATGCAAATCCTTCAGGTTTACGCTCAACACAAAGAGATCTAAGGCAATTCTACGGAATATCTACAACACCCTAGAAAGTCAGATGATTGTAGAAGTACAAGGAAAATGAATTGAAAAGAAAGTTTTCAGTTCGCCATTTGGTGCAAAGTGAAGTTTGAGCTCCATTTGACCGAGACCGAGCAGATGGAGGCCACAGTTATTCCATCTCTCTTGTCCAGCGTCTTACCTCCGGGTGATGAAGTGTGATTTTAATGGTCCCTTTACTTCCTGCTGAAAGAGTGTGTTGTGGGAAAGTAACAGAAATATGTCATGGAGCAGAGAAGACCATAGTTGACCAAGCAGCTTGGCTCAAATGTTGAATAATTGTCTCCTGCCTGGGATTTCTGTTAAAGCCAGTCTAATTCAAGCAATGCCGCTGTTGAAAAGCAAGGCACATCTACTTATAGAGCCCCATTCAGACACAAGGCAACTCACAGTGCTTTACAAGGAAATGAAAGAACGCATTATTGCAAGCAACTGAGAATCTTAATCTTAAAGGAATACTCCACCCAAAAAACGATTTGGCCTCATTTTCTACTCACCCTCATGCTGAGAAACACTCTGGAGCACTTTTTTGACGTTTCAAATGCAGTTGGAGATGTTTGGGGATTTTCGTGGTCAACAAACAGGGACCGACAGAGCCCGACAGAAAAAATGGTCCATAAAGTCCACAAAACGTTCCCATTTTCCTTCATAATGCTCGTCCGCTGTAATCCAAGTGTCCTGAGCGCGTAACGTCCATAATTAATTTTTAACGAGGTCATTTAGGACATTTTAAGAGCCCAAACAGGGCGCTCTCGTACAGCTCCATTGCATGTCTGCACGCGCACCCTGAACCACGGAAGCCGCGGCAGACCAAGCCAGACGCTTGTGCCCTTTCAGCAGGACACCAAATTCAAAGCTTTAAAACAGTAGCCAATCACTTTTGTGATTGTCCACAGCTCGGTCACTCACAGCAGAATATATACAGCGGAACTTCTTCTTCTACGCTTGCAATTTAGAAAAGTAGTCCCTGAAAGCGCGCAAGCATCTGGCTTGGTCTGCTGCAGCTTCCGTAGTTCAGGGTGCGCGTGCAGACGTGCAATGGAGCTGTATGAGAGCGCACTGTTTAGGCTCTTAAAATGTCCTAAATGACCTCGTTAAAAATTAATTATGGATGTTACGCGCTCAGGACACTTGGATTACAGCGGACGAGCAGTATGAAGGAAAATGGGAACGTTTTGTGGATTTTATGGACCATTTTTTCTGTCGGGCGCTGTCGGTCCCTGTTTGTTGACAACAAAAATCCCCAAACATCTCCAACTACATTTGAAACGTCAAAAAAGTGCTCCAGAGTGTTTCTCAGCATGAGGGTGAGTAGAAAATTAGGCCAAATCGTTTTTTGGGTGGAGTATTCCTTTAAGTGGTTAAGAGTTTCAAATACTTTGAAACATCCCACATTTTCTCTGACACACTATCATCCTTTCCATTTGATCAAGTTTACTCCGTGTTTTTCACATATTGGTATTTGGTATCCCAGAACCCCACAGGTCACGTTGTTCTGAGTTACTTTACAAACAGTGGACTCGTGCTGCACATCCAAAATAGAAATACTAAATATTTTCATGAGCGAAGGAAGCACTGCACAGCACCACCTCAAAAAACAGAGCCATTTTAGTTTGTGGTTTTCCAATATTGGTATTTGGCGTCTAAGTCCTCCACTATCGAACTGAACTCAAAATTCACAATCCTAACTTGGTTTCAACCCGGTGTCTGTTTGACCAAAGCTCTCTGCTCTCAGTTAGGCCGTATTTACAAGGCGTTTCAAGTGAAAACCTGTTGTTTTTGCATTTTTGTTTCAGTACCTCACAGAACCAGCACAAACAAAAACCTTAACCTAATTTCATGGCAGTGATAGACATCAAAAATATCAAGATAGATGGCTGTCCACTTAAGTGTAGCATCTCTCTTCATGCACCATCATACTGACAGCAAAGAGAGTAATCACTGGAGTGTAAGAAGAGGAATATCGTCCTTCCTGGACTGACCTTGTTGCAGTGAATAGGTTTGTGTGGTTTTCTGATCGTCAGAGCTAAGCAATCTGGAGCACATGCTCCTGGTAGGATCAACCAAAACAGACCCATCTGGAGTGAAGGCCCACATAAACCCGGGACAAGGAAAGCCAAACCAGTGTGTACACTGCTTGGAGAAGGGCGATCCACCCTTGGAGACAAGCCCTGGGTTCATCAGCATTGAGCCATGTGAGAGGGTTACCTTGGCCCTACACCCGTACAGTCCTACATGGAGAAGCGGTGCCATGCTCACACAATGTGAAGTCTGGTTTATGCTCTAAAGTCTGTGAGTTGCTGTAAAAAACCTCTGACAGCCTCTGTCTACCAAATTGTTCACTATGACCTCAAATGCATGAAATAAAGACTTTAGTTTCAATATTTTTATGCCCCTTAGTGTTACCGCAGTGAACTACTACTCAAAACCTCAACGCAAAACATCCAGCGACGAAAGGACTGAAGACTGAAGCACTGCCTGGTAGACGCAGCCGTGTATTTCAGCCATGAGAGTGTTGAGGCATGTAGCGTGAGCTTTTTTGGATGGATGGAAAAAGGATTGTTAAACTTTTATCCGGACATGCACAGAAAAGTACTTATTAATTCAATTTAAAAGGAATTATCCATGTGTAGGTTGTGGAAAAGACGTGTTTAAGGATAGTATGAATTGGGAATATCAGATGAGGAAAATTAAGGACTGGACTGATGAAAAACTGGAGTAGTAGCTTGTTCCATTTTCACTGTAGAGGAAATATGAAAGAGTATTTTTTGATCAAATTGTCTAAAACCAATGATGTACTACTTTTTACACTTCATTCATCTGTCTTGTTAACAACCTTGATAAAACGAGTCATGGGACCAGAGCCAGGAGAATATGGGCAAAGGTTACACTTGATATGAATCACCAGTCCATCAGACAATCATCCACAAGCCCAGCTACAAGCAATTTAAAGTCACCAAATAACCTCAGTTACATCTTTCAGGACTGTGGAAGGACAACGCTGGAAACACCACTATGTGGCTCACTTCACTGAGAAGTATATTATGGTTTCAGTAGAATCAGGTCAACCTTTTATTTGAGCCTTCCACAGCAGTGCTAGTTTTGGTTAAATGAGTTACCCACCTCTGACAAAAAAGTTCGATGAAGATGGTTGTAGGTCAAGTTATAGTGGTCATGTAAAAGTTGCCTCAGTTATCGGGGCACAGACTCATGCAGTTTAAGACAAGACATCAACCTGCGCATGTTTCATTTCTGATGTTTCTCCGGCCTGACCCCAAAGTTAACATATGATTAGGAATAATTTATCACATGCTCTCTGGTCAGCTTCCATTGCTTCTCTGGAGCACTGGGGTCCTGATCCAGTTGCAGCCATTCTTGGTGCAACGAGGTGCTTGTTTCTGCTAGAAAGTATGAGAAAAAAGCTGTTTCGTGTGGGACTGTGTTTGGGAAAAGGTTCAATTTGTGGATGTCGACACTGGACACAGTATCCAAAAAGGATTTGTGGAAGAGAGAATTAGCAAACACTCTAGATTTGGAGAGACTGATATTTTTTAATGATGACAAAGAAGATGTGTTTGATAAGATCTGGGACTCTGCTGCAATCCCTGTGAGGAAAGGACTAATGTGAAAATCAGAGCTCTTTGCTGCAGATCAATGTGCTGCGATGAAACTGCTGTATTTAATGTTATGACTGCTCTTTTACTGACGGTCAACAGCAGCTGAGCCGACGGGCATCGAGGTTTCCTACCTGGTGGCTGGCAGCACAAGCGGCTCGGTGAACACACTTGACTTCATAGACACCAGCGCAGTTAAGATATGTGAAGAGGCCAAGCTGGGCCGAACAGCCAGGAAAGGAAATTGCCGGTGAAGTGGAGTCAGGATGAGGAAGAGTCCTAGAGTGCAGGGTGAAGATAATAAAAGTAGAGATAAGAGGAGACACGAGTAGAGAGGGACAGGAGTGAAGGATGGGAGGGTGTACTCTGAACTGATTTCCCCTGATTGGTATTACTCTTGCTATATCGCTCCCCTCTCTCAGCATGGGAAGTCTCTTTTTGGAGGAAAAGAACAGACTTTGCACAATAAAGAGATAACAAATCAGCAGGAAATACTGCTGGTTCTGCAATTAGTGTTTGGGTCAAAGTTCTGATTAATCTCAGCTCTGTGTGTGTGTGTGTGTGTGTGTGTGTGTGTGTGTGTGTGTGTGTGTGTGTGTGTGTGTGTGTGTGTGTGTGTGTGTATAGCATTGATTGCACTGCTAGGTCAATGCCTGTTTCCAATAACTGATGAATTTATGGATGTGTGAACAAGAGGTTAGTGCGTGCGTGCACACCTGTGCGTGCATGTGTGCGTGTCTGTTTAAACCATGTTGCTGCATTGTCCATTCAATGCAAAGACTCGAGTCAGAATACAAAACTGAGCTCGTCGTGAGCTTTAACTTGGCTGCTGAGGGGAGACAGAGAAGATGAACCATGGAAATCTTTCTTTCAATTCTGGTTTCAAGACCAGAGCATCATGGACCAAGACCAAGACCAGGACCAGAACATCACAGACCAAGATCAAGCCACTCAGTCAACAGCAGCAGTCTGACTGCGTCTGAACTCTGAGGAAAATGTATGATTATGTTTTCGGTGTTATTTGATTTGTGAATCATGTTCACCAGTTGAAAGTTTTCTATTGAGGAGGAAAAAAAACCTTCTGCTGGAGAAAAGTATCTCAGGTCAGCATACAGGGACACTCCTTTTCTCATCCAGTTTTGTTTGATCAATCTGACTTTTGTATATAAAATAACAAATGCCAGTTTTTGTGTTGAGCAGAGGAAACAGCTGATCGATGGCTGCACTGTCACCACTGCTGCAACTACATGCTTTACAGAAAATGGAAACAATTTTCTCTGAAGCCCAATATGTGCTGAGCAGTTACAATTTCATATATTTTGATGTAACTTCTGACTCCAGCCACTGTTTGATGTGACCAATCACTTTTTTTTTTTTTTTTTGACTTGATCCTGTAGGCTACATCTGTGCTCTTGACTGTCTTCTCAACCATGATAGTCTTCCTCTCAGATGTCATGAATCACTGATACAACTACCAGTATCCAGAAAAAACTTTACAAAACACACAACTTCGCTCACCAATGAACCATTTTACACTGTGGGAGGAAACCCATACACACACAGGGAGAACATGCAAACTCCACACAACAAGGCCTATGAGTTGTAGGTATTTGAACCCAGGACCTTCTCACTGAGAGGCAGTATCACTAACCACTGTGACACCACACAGCTTTGGCCTGTGATTCATGAACTGGGATTAATTTTGTGCAAAATCTTTGTAAGTTCTAAATTTGTATCCATGCAAACTAGCAGCCTCGTACACCTTGCAAAGTGTTTTTTTTTTTTTTGGGGGGGGGGGAATAAAATTCAACCACACTGTCAACTGTAAGTTTCAGTCGTCCATGAGCACAACACATTTTTCCAGATCGTGCCTCTAACCCTCCTAAACAGCTCAACTCACATACATTTGTTTGCATGAGCGTGTCAGGTTGAATTATCATTTCCTGAAAGCATTTTGTGCGATTTAAATGTACAAACTCAGAGAATAACCGCAAACTGTGAACAGCCAGTAAACTCTGATTTGCTCCTTGACGTTTCAGCTTGGTGAAACGGTGCAGGTGTGCATTGTTAACTCCCTGTGTTCTGATTGGCTGATGGCCTCCACTGCAGTGTGTATAAACCTCTCACAGGCAGCAGAGCTGGTCTTACCAGAAGATGGCTACTGTCTCCACTGCAAGGTATGGCGGCAGATGTTTGACTTGCTGAGTGTTTCAAGTAGTCCTGGTCTTCATGTTGTTTTCCCTCCTTCACTAGGACTTTGCTCTTTATCTTGATGTTGGGTGCAGGCTACAGTCGCCCCACCAAGAAAGGTTTGTGCTCCTTATCTTTCTGTTTCCTCTGTCAAGCATTACTTGTAATGATGCCATTTCTCTCTGTGTATAGGTTATGTCAGCCAAGGCGGCGGTTCAAATATAAACCCTCAGGTGTATGTGCCTACAAGCCCCGGCCCCTACGGTGGTTCAGGTCATGGTGCTCCTTACTGGTTGGCGTACTCCCAGCCTGGCGTTGGGAGTGGACCAGCGCTGCCTTACGGCTCTCAAACTGGTGGTGTGTCCTTCCCTGTGTATTCGGGATATGTGGGCGGCTACCCCGTGGGTCCAGTACAGCACAATACAGGACCAGCTGCAACCCATGGTAAATAATGGTGCAATTATACAGAAGAATCACTTCGCCTGTGGTGTGTCTATGTGTAATTATGCTTTCCTTCCTGTAATTTCTGTTCTGTAGATGTGGACTGGTTCAAAGCAACAGGTCTCCCTCTTTCTGATGTGGAAAGCTCTCAATTGGCCAGAGGAGTTGAACCTCGAGCAATGGGTGCAGGCGGCTTTAGGCCGCATGGCCGCAGCCTTGGTCCTCACAGCCTGGCCGATCCGGCGGGTCTGGGTTCATTTTATCAGCCCGGTGAATTGTCCCAATTGAAGAACACCTTTGAACAGGGACACTACGACACCGAAACAGAAACCGAAGGTCTCCAGCGCCAGCAGCCCGGTGTCTTTAACCACAGATTGTATCTGCCAGTGGCCTGTCATTATGGATGGTGTAAACGACCCCTCCTTCCCCTGATACCCAGGCCACAGATGCCTCTACAACAGCATGTTCCTCAATGGCAATATGCAGGCTAGTCCTGTGAGCAGGGCAAGGGCTGCTTGATTTTCAAAATGACCTTCCTGTTGGCACTAATGGTTAAAGTGAAGAACTTCTCATCATGAAATGTTCTATATGGTAGACTTTAGGTCTAATAATCAGCCCAGTGGGTGTGAAAATATTGAGGACATTGTAATCTTGGCCACAGCTGATGTGTTTCTGTTGGGTGTCCTCTTGAGGATGTTGTTTGGATTCTGAATAAAATGCCTTGTATGAAATATATCTAGTTTGAGTGTGTAATAGGACTTGGGTACAACTTGGTGTCTTGGCACAATTCCCATATCCGGGTTGGGAACTTTTTCTTAAACACTTCTCATTTGCTGGGTTGGCCATTGGGGCCAAAAAAGAATGAGCTTAGTGTGAGGTGCCAGTTAAACTGTAACCTAAAATGGGTACCAGGTCTGAAACCATTTCAAAAGCTTTAACTTTTGGAACATGGAAAGAGAAACTTGGCTCCTAACCATAATCCATGGGCTCATCCAAGCCCTGAAATTAATGTACACCATTAACGGCCTTGACCTGATCTTAAATCTCATGCTCAAGAGAACAGCTGACACTTGACCAGATGTCACTGAGGCCTCAGTTTCTTGGCACACTGAGAACAGTGGTCATGAGACGGAATTATTGAAGAGGAATTTCCCAGCTGATACTGTTTCAATAATCTAGTTGTTTTTATCTTTACCTGTGAGTCGAGGTAGGATTCAACTTGAAATTCAAACCAGATGACCCCAGGTCTGAAAGCTTTCCATATGGGAAAGCTTAAAAAAAAAAAAACTTGGTATTTCGTGTGATGGGGGAAAACTGCTTACCCCCTGTTAATGCTTCTTTTAGGTTATTTCCAAGGGCTCTATTAAGCCCTGTCCTGCTCGCTGCTAAATATTAGCCTATGCTCATGATTACCATGTGTTAACTGACTGCTGCTCCAGCTGAGTCATTGGATTGGCTCACACACTGAACAGCTCAGCTGTATTAAAACCTTATGTACATTGAGGCACAACCCACTGAGGAAGGGCATCAAGGTATAGGGACAGGTTGGCGAGCAGCAGAGTCAATGATCTTACTCTGGGATCATTAACAAGAGGAATTGAACCTGAAACCTTCCAAACCCAAGTCCACTTCTCTAACTTCTAGGTTACCACTGCATCTTTGTGTTAAATATAAACTAAATGTAGCCCACCCCTGATATTATTGTACCTTTTAGATTAAAAACAAAGAAAACCCACTTCTGCTTTCAAAAGGTTTTCCTGTAATGAGATTAATCTTAGGTTATTCTTTGATCTCCTCATGGGGGAAAAAAAGCTATGTATTCAATGCACCGTATTCTAAATGACCTTTATTATTAGAGCTTTATATTCGAGCTGTTGAGGGTCTTGGAGAGCACACTATGACGGTATAGCAGAAAGTCTCCTCTGAGTCTGGTTCTGCAGCTTTCTTCCTGTTCCTCTGCTTGCTCCTGTGAAATTGAGTTTTTCCTTGTAAAAGAACCTTGGAATGGCAGTGTTGTGTCTGGTTTGATTTAAATATAACAAAAGCCAATTGAGCTGACCTGGGGTTGAAACTAGTGAACTTCTTTGAGAACTCCAATGTACGGATGGAGAAGCTGAGATCAGCAAAGCAAAAGAAAAATAAGTATTCAACTTTTACTGTTCACAAAAGCTCAAATGGTTCCAAAGTACTAATCCAAGTTGCATGAGAACCTTTATAATGAAATTGTTGGATTGACCTGGGCCCCTTCAAATTCTACCAAGTTCAAGAGAATATGGAGTGGGAGTCATGACACTCTGGACACACACTCATGTGCATGAGAATAATCAATGACTATGGCTGTGGGGCAAGTTGTGTTTTCCCCCATTTCCACAAAGAAAAAGATGGCACATTTTCAAAAAGTTCAACCTTGGGCGCCATTTTCAAAAAGTTGCATTTTAAGTGGCTCTGAGCACGTTGTCATTTAAAATGACACTCACAACACAAGGGAAGTTTTCAGTTTTCACTTGAAGATGTTGTGCATTGTTAACTCAGTTGCTGAGGGCTTAAGAAGAGGTGTTGCATCTACATTGCATTTTGCTTTGGTAATCAAGAACACATCATAGAAGCTCTAATTAGCTCCACAAAGTACGCTGTGGTGTGGGTGGGTGTGGGACTTACAAACTGGTAATGCTACATGTGTAATGAACTTCTTCAATGTGTGTGTATGTGCACTCATGTTGTGCCTGCACGTTCCCTCCATCATGCAATAGTCACACTGTGAAGCAAAAAGCATGTATACATGCTGAATATTGCACCAGATTACTCACGTTTAGAGGCTCGGCTGGTAATTTGCTGCTCTAACAGTCTGCAGGTTTAGGAAACCGACTGCTGCGATTTATTCTCCTTCACCCAAAGGAACTTCAGGGAGGTCTGTCGACTCGTAGCTGACCACTTCATTCAGTGTCAGATGCTATTGAGGTCCAGGGGGGGTCAGTTGAAATCTTCAACACCAAAGAGAGGGAGTTCACTCAGGATGTGAGAACGCTGTGACACTGAAAAAGAAAGCCAATGATCAAAGCTAAAAGCATTTTTTGCTCCAACAAAAATCGATTTTTTGCACTTGGATTCTTCCATTTAACTTCAATGTTTCGGAAATTGTGAAGATATAAATCTAAAGCTTTCTTTAAAGGAGTATCGTGAAAGCTTTCAGTCCTGCCATGTGTAAGAGGCAGTTTGTTTCACATTAGCTGTAGCATCAATATTAGGTGTGTGTCAAGTTTAAAAGTTAAAGCTCGTGTCTGGAGTTTTTAAAGAGAGAGGTTTTATTAATCTAACGTCTCGAGGTTCCGCCCTCCCTCTGTTTTCGTGAGCTACAAGCCACGCCCCTTTAATTGTGCTCGCTCATTACCCGTTCGGTGAAAATGAGTGCCTCCGAGTCCTACAGCATCCTACATGTTTAGCTGTTTAGGGTGGATGTTCAGCAGACCATGGATATATCCGGGGTAAGCGTAAAGTCTTTCTGGCTGCGTGCACACGTTGATTGACAGCATGACAAAGCGGGAGCTCGAAATCTATTGGCTGAAGCTGACTGGCGCTTTTTTGGATAACATGGGGGTCTATGAGACGAAGGCGGGGCTCATAAATACATTTTTATATCGCTTTATGCTAATATTATATTATAGTATCGAACCAGACTGACACATTTAAGCTCTGTTAAAAAATGACACATATATTGGAAATGAACGGAAACTCCGGACACGAGCTTTAAGGCTGACATTGCTGAGCTTTAAAGTGCTCACATTTCTGGACTGTTATTTTCTGTTGATGCCATTGTTTTTTTCTTTCGTGGATCTGGGGTCTATTTCACCAAGCAGGTTGAAAAAACTCTGAGGGAAATCCTGAACTCTGTGTTGATCTACTCTGAAAGGGAAACGCTGGGTTTTCGGTTACACAACAGCTGATTTGAGTTGGATTACTCAACTTCAAGTAGTTCCACCTGGAGTTAAGCACGTGCACGACAACTATAAAAAGCCAGCATTAATGGAGCACCGATTCGACGAGTCACCATGGCAACAGAGAAGCGGAGAGCGACATATGGCAAGCTGGAACACATTTTTTTGAAAAAAAATGCAACACTGCTGCAGCAGCGAAGGAGAGGGAGATGCCTTGGCAGAAAATTGCTGCCCGTGTCAATGCGTAAGTTTAAATGTAGTCCTTTGTATCAGAATATCATTCATTCATTCATTCATTCATTCATTCATTTTCTGCCGCTTCTCCCTTTCGGGGTCGCGGGTGGCTGGAGCCGATCCCAGCTGCTGTGGGCGAAGGCAGGGTACACCCTGGACAGGTCGCCAGTCTGTCGCAGAGAATATCATTGAATATTAAATATTATTACAGGGAAAACTGTTTGAATGGTCACCAATTAAGGTATTTCATTTAGTTGTAATCCTGTGGGGGAGAAGCGCACATGGCAGCAGCTAAAGATGAAATATAAAAACATTGTTTAAAAGACCTCGGCATAATCTCATTGAGGTACATCTTTTCAAGCATGTTTAACATTGTAAAGTAGCATAAAAAATAAGTGGCTGATGGACTGTGCAGTTGTTTTATGTCACACATCTATATAATGTTATATTCAATAATTAATCCTATTTAATGTAATATTATTATCTGTTATTTGAGTATAATATTTTAAAAATGTTATTGATACAAATATTTATTTTGTCTTTAATGTCCTTTTCTTCTTTTGGCCCAGACTGTGAAGGTTCTGTCTGCCTGCTGGAGCCCCTTCATGCTACAACCAACCTGAAACCGTCAGTAGGAAATACTCAAAATATTTTTGCCAAATATTATTTTGGAAAAATATACACAAAAATACTGAAAGATGTTATTTATCCAGGATGAGGAGGATGAAACCGTGTCTGCTGCCCTCACAGAGGATCCAGAAAGTCATATCGAGGTATGTTATTGATTGTTCTCTTCCCATTAAAATTCTGAATACTCCTGTGGAACATTGAGCTTGACATTTAGCCGACACTGAAATATTCAAATTGTCATCCTTTTTAACAGATCATGGCTGGTCAGCAGCAGGATGGTCCCTCAGCTTCCACATCACAGATCAACACTGTGAGATGATGTTCAGTAAACACCAGAGGTTCATTTCATTCAGTTCATGTGCAGCTGGATAATTTAATGTCCTCTGTGTATTCCCAGTTACCAGTCAAAGAAATTTAAAAAATCCACTTACTTAACAAGATAAAGAAATCCTTTAAAGAACAGCAGTATCTGGACCTCCAGATGAAGAAGACAAAATTGGAAATTGAGATACTGGAGCACAAGTTGCAGGTGGGTTCATGGTCACAGGAGAATTATGTTCACTATTGGAAAATGAACTGAACCTTTTATTTTTTATTATTACTATTATTTTTTGTAGGAAATAAAGAAGACAAAATGGAATGTGTGTCATGTCTTTTATTTGCTGTGGTGGTGATGATGGTGGTGATTTAAACTCCTCAGTGCTCTGCATCTCCAGTGTTATATAAAAACTCCCATTTGTGAAGAACCGCAGCGCAACACACAATATCTGCTGGGATGTGAGTGCGAGACTACGTTTGGTTTTGTTGCAAAATATGGACGGAAAAGATTGTGAAATGCAGCGTATGGATTGAGACGTGAAGTGGTACCGTTCAAAAAGATAACTGTCCAGAAACGCCAAAACATCTATGCGCGGTCTGTAAATAATCTCCCGACGAATATTCAAATCACGCTGCAGTAATGCCGCTCCTTCATCTGCAGGATCGCTGATAAAAGGACATGAAATTTTGACAGCTACACAAAAACTCGCCAGCTGACTGAAAGAATGAGGGAATGGAACAGCGTGTGGCTGAAAGGGGGCGGAGCCAGAGAGAAACTTCAGGGTTGACTGAGAAAAACCTGCTTCCGACCAGGTTAGAGTCACGGAGTGTGTTACTGCGGTAACTGACCGGCAGTTTAAGTTCCCTCTCCTAGTGGAACAGGCTGGAGTTAGTCCTCTGTCTCTGGCTTGAGTTCTCTCCCTTTGCGTAATTGAAATCTCAGAGTTTCCCTCATTTCCGGGTTATTGAACACAGAGTTTCTTAAAACCTGTTTGGTGAAATAGACTCCTGATTTCTAAATGATCCTGCTCCTGGAACAATCCTGACAGAAAACTCGTCAGCGTGGCAGCATCTGAATCTACATGACGGTGAAGTTCTGTGACTCCGGGGTTTGACTGGCATTTCCACCACATCTGAGAAAAAAAGGGGCCTGAGACAGGTGAAGGAGTGTTTCCCATCATAAAAGGTTAAGTCGCTTTGTCCCAATTTCTACTGTACTTGACCTTGTCTCCACTTGCTCAAACATTACTCTTAAATTACATGTACTGTAAAAATCTTCTGCTCCCTCTTGGTCCAGAGACACTTCTTGTCTGTGGCTCCAGGAGTATATCGCTTCGGGATCTCTGCTGCCTGCAATACAAGACAACCCAAGATTTAACAGCTTTTCACATGTTCCATCAACCAATAGTTCTCAGTCGCAAACTTAACAATTGTTGAAGCCTTGCTTTGCTCATCCTTACTTAAAGATAATGTTAATGAGTGGACAGGATGGAAGCATATTTTATAAATGTTTCCATTTTGTAGACGACAGCAATGGGATGCTTCAGACACGTGAACTCCACCAGAAGAAAAGCACCTTTGTGGTGATCAGACAAAACCCCGGAGCTCTTCCTCTGCCTCCTGTCAGTCCTGCTGCTGCCCACGCTGCTCGGCGGTTATTGCCTGTCAGCCACTGTCATTGAAAGCTCTGCGTCATGGTCAAAGTGATGAGAAAGAGCAGAGAGGTTTGCCACTGACCCTGTGCAACCGGTTCTAGAACCTGTCCCCTGGGAGACAGAGTGACTGTCAGCACCAAGAAAACCCATCAGTAAGGATGCGCCGACAGATTTTACCGCCGCTCTCAATCTGCTCCTGCATTTTTTTGCCGGGGAAACCAGCAGGATGTAAGTGTAAGGGTGTTAGCCTGAACCGGGTGCCTGGATACAGGGATGGATCCAGAGATCATTCAGTACTGGGACACAGGAGGAACCAAGTACTGAGAGATGGACTTGGTTGCCACCCAAAGTTTCTTGTAATGTCCTTTTTATAGACCCTGTTTAAAAGAAAATGTTTCGGGTGAAATTGCATCATTTTTGTGACACCAAATTCTTGCATTTATGCTGCAACATTTTGGAAACAATATTGATTTATTCTACACATATCAGCTATGGAGTTATTTGGCATTGGATTGGAAGGGAAATGAGTGGTGTCGTACATCTCTATGGCGAGCCGTACAGTATTAGAAGATCATGTGACGGCAGATCTATCAGTCTGGTCTGTTTCCCAGACTGTGCTATTCTGGACTGAAGATTCATCATGTTCCTGGGATCTGCTGCTCCAGTTTGGGGTTCACCGCCCCGGGTGCTCCTCCTACAACAGGAACCACCTCAGCATTAACCCTTGACATCCATTCCTTCAAGTCTTGGTACTCCTCAGCTTTTTCATGTTCTTCGTTCTGATATTGCTGTCAGCTGCTTCTGCCGCGTACATCCATCCATCACTGTTTGCCTCCTCTGCTGTCAACCATCACAAGCTCTGGTTGTTTATCCAGCAGCTGTTTTTCAGTCTGGAAACTGAAGTCCTACTGTATCTGAGCCCCGTTCTTCTCAACCCCCTTCAGTGGGACATCCCACTGGGATTTGGGTGCTACACAGATGTTCCTGCACACTATCCCAGCCACTTGATTGTGTTTCTCCATGTACGCTGAACTATGTGCCGGACTTTCTTTGGGACATCTTTCCACAGCCTGCACCTTGGATCTGATCTACTATGGTAGACTCTATGGAAGCCTTTGTGTTCAGCGCTTGTTCTTTTGCCTCCATGATTAGCGTCTCCATGTTGACTTTTTGTCCAGTATCTTCCAGCTATTGGTAGGTTCTTCTTGATATCAGCCACTTCCTCTATCTGACAGTAGTACATGCTGTTTGTCTCTCCATGTTGCACACTGATGACTTTTAGACCTTTTTCTTTGTGGCAATTCTTGAAAAAACCAACATAAAGGCTCAGGGAACGTGCGGAACAACTCTGTCTTAAGTATGTTGAGAAACCTTTGTTAAACACACAATGATCAGTTTAACAACTTATCAGAAAATAGAATCTCAGATTTGATGAAAAAACAAAAGTAAACTGGATCTTATCAGGGATGCAACATGTTTTACTCTACAGCCTTGAAAGACCAAACACAGAGTACATTGTTGAAGAAATGACTTGTTTTCATTTCAATAAGCGGCAGAGTGAGTCAAAGTACTGCTAATTTCCTCAGATGGCTTCTGAAATGACACCTTTATTTGCCCTTTTTTTCGCCTCCGAGGCAATTTCCACAAAGCAGTCTTGCGTGTTTGGTCACTGCGGCTGTGTGGCCACATTAAACCTTCCTACATTTGGCTTTATAGCTGCTGACACAATGCCAAAACGAACAGGTCTGCGTCTCCCATAAAATGAGGACGACACGGTTCACGTCAGCAGAGCTGGGCTGGCGACGCTTCTGTACATACCATGAAATAAAACGTTGCCAAGACCCTCAGTGGGAGAATAATCTACATGTAATGGGACTGTGCATTATCTTTCACGCTTTCACAGTCCCGTCCTCAGCACATTTCTTGCTCCTCATAAAAATTCAAACAGAGCACAGAGGAGACAATCAATTGAAAATAGGCCCTTGTGGATAGAAATCTATCATGAATATAGATTATAATGTATAGATCTGTTTGTGCAGGCTTTTGTAAGGAGACAGATTACATGGTATTGGACTTACAATTACAGTAATGAAAGATAAAGCTGTTTGGAAGTAATGAGAGTTGATGCAAAGCAGCTCATATGAAGGATGAATGTAATATTAATCCAGCAAATATCTGCTGCCCGAAGCCTTTGTGTCTGTTTATAGTCTTGAATGAAGACTGCTTACGAAATTGTATTTAGATTTTTTTTTTAACAAAACTTCCTGCCAGTACTTGAGTGTGTTGCTCTCAGCTCTCAAGAAAAACTCAATGTGGTGCCAGGTTTGAGCATGAACAGCATCTCCTCTCGTCCCTCTGGGTCACTGAGGTCAATGCATTGACTTAAAGACCATTTGACAGTCTTTAGAAGTGCCATTACCTCAGGCTGATAGATGTGCCTTCCTCTGTGCAGAGCAAGTCTGCAGGGCTATTTTTTCACAAGTAGACTCATAACTGCAGAACGACCATGCATGATAGGGCTCGACTGTGCTCCCCACGCCTCTTCTGGGGTGCTGCAAGCTCACTGAATGGACTATTCAGGGACCAATTTGTGACAGGCTGTGAGGAAATCTCTAACACAGCAAAAATATAGGCCTTGCAAACTGTTTATCCTGAGAGTCAGGACACCTTTAATATAAAAACGGCTTCAGCCTGTGACCAGACTGAACTTATGCTCACGGGCAGAAGGGCGATGTTGCTCTGAATTCCAGCACTCTATGAAGTCTAGAGTAGACGATCTAAGTCACAATAAAAGGAGGATACATGTTGATTTGAAATCCTTCTTTTTACTTTTTGAAGTTTAAACGACCGTGTCTTAAAGATCTGTTGGTCCCATTTCACCCCAGCAGAACACTGCCTTCCCAGAGTGCTGCCTACTGGAGGTTCTGAGGTTTTCTAAAAGTAGAACGGGAGGCCGATCTTTCAGCTAGCAGGCTCCTCTCATGTGGAACCAGCTCCCAGTTTCAGGAAGGCAGGCTGACACAGTCTCTACTTTGAAGGTTAGAATCTGCTGTTGGTCATGACAGACGGGAGACCAACACTGAGCATCTTTCCTTTCTTACACTAATTCTACAGCCAGTAGATTTGTATTTGTTTACTAGTTGCTTTCTGTCTCTGCCCTATCATTTCTCTCTACTTTCCCCTAACCCCAACCTGAGCAGCCTCCTCTGAGTCTGGTTCTTGCTGTTAAATGGGAGTTTTTCTACTGTTTCCTCCACGTGCTTCTGTGGAATTGTTGGGTTTTTCCCTGTAAAAGTGCCTTGAAATGACATTGCAGAATTTCGTGATATAGAAATAGAATAGAATTGAATTGAAGGCAGTGAAATATTGAAGTTATAACATTACTCTTTGGGTAAAAATTAATTCAAAGAATTTTTAACTTTTTTCAGCTATACGTTAGTCAGTACATTTCAAGAATACCAAAACAGTGCACATGAGCAGCTGGACACCCCAAGGACAGGGGTCTGCAATCTTCATGCAATAGACATATTTTTCTCACTTTGTACGAAACACAATTTGTCTGCAGCAGCAAAACACACTCAATCTTAGAAATGAAGATGACACAGCTCAAAAAGCTATTTTTATATATTTTTTTTATCTGTCTATACTAAAAGGGACATTTTAGGTTGCAATAATGAAGTTTCATAACTACAGTTTACAATTGTGAATATTTTATTATTTTACCTCCCTTTTCACTCTATTGGCAATTTTTTCATTTGTGGAAATTTTGGCTATTTCAACTATTTTTAACCACGAGAAAAGACTCCTTTAGAAAAAAAAAACAGTCTAGTGTGCTAACACAATGAACATTAAAATGGACAGATATCTAGTAAACTCAAGGTGTAAAACAACTGTTTGGGACATTTCTGACACCCTTGAAGTGATGTTGATGGTCCATCAGCTGTCTTTCAGTACCATCTTTATTCTAACAGTACTAATCATTCAGCCTGTTTGACTGAACATTTATTTCTGTGTTATTATCTTCTCAAAGCGACCAGACCTTTCCGTGTGGAGTTTGCGTGTTCTTCCCGTGGGTTGCATGGGTTTCCTCCAGGTACTCCGCTTCCCACCATCAGTCCAGAATTTTCAATGTGCGGTTAAATGATGTGTCCAAACAGACAACACCTGTGTTTCTGTCTGTCTTTTTGTGTTTGAACTGTGCAGCGTTGATCCTGCCTTTGCCATTAGCTGGAAATGACTCCAGCACTCCGAACTGGATAAATCAATATGGGAGATGGATCTGTGGATGGTAGGAGAAATCTTTATAGCAACAATTGCATCTGATAAGATGTACAATCTTGATGATTTTTTTACAGACATATTGAGGATAAAATTATATGAAAAGAAAATCTGCTATTGCTTTGAGTTCAGAGGTGCAAAGACCCTGGTCAGTATTTAGACCTGGGTCGCAGGAAGTTAAATTTTATTCATTGAAAAATAACACTGAATCGCTGATAGAAAGGATTCAAAATGTGCCATTGTCCTACTTCCTGAACTCTGTAACATCCTTGTCTAGAATATGTGTGTAACTGCTTTGTAGCTGACTAATTCAAAATCCAGAAGTAAAAGTCATCCATTAATTGATCATTTGTTGCCTTATAACTGAAGCATTCAGTGGTTCTAAACTGAAGTGATATAATTCTAAACCTAAACAATATAATCCCCCGGTTCACCGTTTAAGGCATGCCCAGCGGTGGAGTTACTGGACTCTTACAATGTGATGTTTATTAAACTCAGCTATAAACCTGAGCTATATGAAGCAACATTGTTTTTTTTTATCACCCAAACACGACTTCTCTGGACGGCTTTAATAACATGGCTGTCCCAGAGTAAGCCCATGTGCGCTTACTTTCTGAAAATAAGGGCAAAATAAGCCAACTTTAATTTATTATAGAGACAGTAACAATTAAACTCTCTCACCTTGGGTAACCATGATTTTACTCATGGGCATATATCTCAATTTGGGAGCCTGCAACAGTGGCACATTTTGGGTATTTTGTCCAAATCCTAACCCAGGGGAGGGATTTAAATGTTCCTGTTCCCGGCCCATTTTCTTTCCTCTACTGCCGGTTGATGCGAGGGCAAAGTGGACAGGCGTCCTCACAGGGGCCTGTGTGGGACAGATGGATGAGTCAGCTAAGAGCCCAAGTGGGAGCCGGGTGGTTATATCAGCTGAGACCAGACAAAAACATCCTGGGTCACATTCACTCCGTGCATCTTAACTCCCATAAACCTAAAATGGGATCAGTGCAGTAGATGATGGAAATGAAGGTTATTGTTCTAGTGGAAGAAAGAAAATCTAACGTTGTGTTTTGGCTGTCTGTTTACACGACATCGGTGCTCGGAGCCATGGAAAATACAACCTTTTGAAAATGGTTTTAAAGTGGAACTTCATGAAAACACTGTGTAGACGGGCAGAAATGAGAGTTTCTGGAAACACTAAGGTCTCAGTCCCTGATAGATGGTGAGAGTGCTGCTGTAGTCATGACTCCCAGTCCATGTCCATCTGGGACTTGGTGGATTTGTAGTTGAGAATCACCTGCAATAACAATCCAGCTTGGTCTTCTGTCCACACGAATGTCTGTCTTCTCGCCATTTGTTGTTTTTTCTGGAGTATTATTCTGTGCATGTGTGTGGTTTTATTTCAAATGCCCAACAGCGCCAACTAGTGGCCTATTGTGCTGACTGCATTGCTTTAGTGTCTTTCCTCTTGCTGACACATCGTTTTTTGGAATGTTGTAGTGAAATCGCAAAACTTTCCTGAAATGAAAATGCGAGAACAGTGAGTGCTCTCTTGAAACACTGACATGTAAATGGAGCCTAAATACACTCCTTGAGAATTGGTCTGGCTTGTTTGCTCTCTGTTTTTCAGAAGAAGCTGATATGAAATGTCAGTGGACTGTCTCTTTCCTCCAATCCGGAGTCCCATCGCCCTGAGCAGTCATTGTTTCCGTGGCCCAGATAGCAGGTTTCTGCTGAGAGAGGGGAGTGGACGCTCTGCATACTGATACGCAACTCTCACGCTTCCTCTTTCACTCTCATTAAAACAGAGGAGGAGAGCAGAGAGGCAGGCCAGGTGGTGGCAGAACAGGGAGGGAGAGAGAGACAGAGGATCAGAGGTGAAAGACAGAATGTATTAGGACAGAATGAGCAAAGAGAAGGAGATAGGAGAGAGAGGGAGGATGGAAATCATTAAACAAAATGCTGCTGCTGCTGCTGCTGCTGCTGCTGCAGTGCCTCAAATCAGTTGTCAAGTCCCCGGCCCTCATGGCGAGATAGCAGGAGGGAGGAAAACAGCCAGGGAGACGAGGATAGAGAGATATCGAGGGAACTTAAAGGTCAGAACACAATGAGTTCCCATCAAGGAAGGAGAGCGGAGTCAAGTGCTCGCATCTGGCGGCTCATCTCTGTTTAACGCCGCAGGCCACCGGTGTTGTTTCCACCGCAGGCAGCTTCACAGCAGCAAAACAAAGCTGTGAAGCCCGGTGAGCACGACCTGCATGTCCAGCGCCGACAGTTGGAGCGTGATGAAGAGGCGAGCTGTCCAGCCGCATGGTGCATAAATTTTCATTGTGGCAAGGCCGGCAATTCAAATGCGGCTTTATCTGCATATCATGTATCAATTAGGTGTAAATTGTGTTTTCGATTTGTGCCTAACGTGGCCCGGGGTGCTAATTCCAGCACCGTCCTGGGTGTCGCCCAGCAGCTGCCAGTGGGCTGGAAGCCCGCTGATGAGAAATGATGGTAGTTTAGCCTGCCTCGTCAGGCTCATCATGGCCCCGGCCGGTTAGGATAAGAACTCACACTGTGTTGTTTCACACCCTGATTAAAGACTTCAATTATGGGGTTGATTAAAGACCTCCTCTAGAGATGTTAAAGGGTCTACGTAAAATACCCTAAAGGATCATTTGTGTTGGATATATGCCTTTTTTCCTCATAATATTAAAAAAGCAACCCACGCAATCCTTGTTCAACCTTAATCCCCCCCTTAAGTTCAAGGATGGATAACAGACAAGAAGACAAATACATTTTTCATACTTCAGCGTTAAGTTTGTTGGACTTGTTTTTTCTTGTTGGAAATTTCCACGTTAATGCCAATGATCTGTTGATGAATTTTCCAGAACATTAATGATTGGGTGGAGCGCCAAGGACAAGAGTTGGAAAACAACGATTTATATGGAGAATGACATTTTTGAGCAAGGAAGATGTTGCGATGCGTGTGTGTTTTTCATTTTGTGTTCTTGAGGCCGACAGTTCTTTTTAGATTCTATCTTACACGATCAGCTTTGTGGCAGTGAGTCATCATCGCACGGTCGTCCTTCAGAGAGTGAACACAATGGAAACTGATCAGTGTGTCATTAGGGTTCTGATAAGTTCATTATCCCTTCAGTTTAAGTATTTTCTCTTTTGGTCTCTTCAGGCCAGTATTTTACCACATACCATGAACACGTGTCGACTGAAGTTTCAGTCAGAGATGGAAACTAAAGCAGATAAGAAAATTGGCACAATGGGGGAAAAAAGAAAAAAAACTTTCAGAAAAGTAATCATGCTTACCTTGACTTCCTTCATTCTTATCGGACGCCACAAGTCCCCACGGCTTCCTCCATATTTTAGGACATTTTTTACAGAACAGGAATTGTCAGGACTGTCAGCCTAATTTGTACACTATGGTTGAACTTGAGATGTATTGTTGAAGAAGGACTCCTCCCCTGTGGCAACCATTTAAAAAGAAAAAGGTCTGGTGCAATGTATTTAAAAGTATGTTGTTGTTTTTTTTTATGTGAAGAGGTGGCTTTTTGAAGCTTTGATTCAGAAATGTAAATCTGTCTCTCATGGGAGAAGGTTGAAAGGTTTTGGTTAAGGTGTAATTTGAAAGCTTGGAGGAACAGGCTTTGGAAGAGAGAGAGAGAGAATGATGATAAAACAAAGGGCAAGCAACATAAAGTGAAAGAGAAATAGAGTGACGGAGAGAGAGAGAGCAAACGAAAGAGTGATAAAGAGTGAGAGGAAATGACAGACGGGTGAGAGAAAGAGAGTGATTATCGCGTCAGAGAGAGAGAGAGAGAAAGCAAGATGATGGAGGAGGAGAGAGTGAACGTAGAGTGTGTGTATGTGTGAGAGAAGCCTCGTTTACATTCATTCAAAAATCCTCAAAATCAGGCTGTGAGGATCACTTCACTCAGTGTTCATGTATCAGTTTTCATTCGGATTGAGTAAAACACCAATGTAAAGGAGGCCAGAGTGAGAGCGTCAGAGTGTGAGAGAGTGAGAGCGTCAGAGTGTGAGAGAGCGAGAGCGTCAGAGTGTGAGAGAGCGAGAGCGTCAGAGTATGAGAGAGTGACATCACCGGAGCATGAGAGCCAGAGTGAAAGAGAGTTACAGCGTCAGGCAGTGAGCGAGCCAGTGTCAGAGAATGAGAGTGTCCGTGTGAAAGAGCCAGAGTGTCAGAGTGAGAGAGAGCCAGAGCGTCAGCGTGTGAGTTAGCAAGAGTGTTAGGGAGTGTGAGAGAGAGAGTGCCAGAAAGCCAAAGCATCAGAGAGTGAGAGGGCCAGAGCGAAAGGGAGTTAGAGTGTCAGAGAGTGTGCGATAGAGAGCGACAGAGCGTGAGAGAGCCATAGAGGCAGAGTGTGGGGGCGTCAGAGTGTGAGAGTCAGCGAGTGAGACAGCAAGAGCGTCGTAGAGTGAGAGAGCAAGAGTGTCAGAGTGTGAGAGTGAGAGCATCAGATCATGAGAGAGCGAGAGCATTAGAGAGTGAGAGAGCAAGATCGAGAGAGAGTGAGACTACAGTACACTAAGCAAGAGCTCTGCAAACCTCATTCGACAGAAAGATCCTAAACTGCTGCGATGAAAACAGGTGACAAATGCAAATGAAAAGAAACATTCAGCAAAGGCTAAGTTAGTCATAAAAGAGCTAAGAAAGTCATATATTTATATTCACAGAAGAAAGTGACAGTAGATTTTTTTCCATAATTTTCATAATTAAACAATTAATAAGGTGACATACATCCATTCAGTATACACAACCATAAATATCTGTTTGATGAAAATACAGGAAATCATGCAAATATAACACTTTATTTCATAATTTGTCATAAGGGACGTTTTTTCCACCTCTATACTCTTGAATTCTCTTAATAATTACAAGTAGCCATTGCACAGTCCCCGACCGCTTACAGAAAAACAAAAAAACAAGTCCCACCCGCTCCACCCACCCTCCACTTATAATATAGGCTTCCCCTCCCCCACCCCACCCCACCCCCATCACCAAATGAAACATATAGAGATAACAGGCTCGGTAGAAAAACAGTCATTTGTTCCTACAGTTTGTACAAAATTCACAGATTTATCTCATTTGTTTGCCTTCTTCGTTTAGTTTACACTCCGCCCGCTCGAACAGGCAACCAAACCGCTGCGAAACAGAAATAGATCAAAGAGCACAGAAAAACACAGCAAAACCAAGCAATGATGAGCAATGAAGAAAAAAAAAAACAAAAAAACAAAAACTGAACATGGACTGGTTGGAAATATCTACCACTGCTGATATGAGTCTGTATGGATGAGAGTGTCTGGATTTCAGCCGTCTCCATGCATGTCACACCACGGTGTCACGGTTCCCCTCTGATCTGCCGCCTTGCATGTCAAGTCCAGCTAATAACAGCCGACACGCTAATAGAAGGCTTCGACTGCGACGCTGTTATTGTGCTGAATTATCGGGGATAATGACTTGTATTCGACGCCCTGGGAGCACTGAGGGTTTGTAAGGGAGCGGTGGAGCCTGGGTCTTAAGAGGAAGAGAGCATCGTTTCTGTCCTCTTCATACACAAGGTCACGTCACACTGAAAGCACAATGGTGCACACATTTTCCAGTCCCACAAGTACACAGAAATAGGAGACAGAATTTGTTCTTGTTTGCCCAAACCTGAGTTTAGTTATCAGCTACGCATTCCACTGACAAGATAGAGAGAAGAATGAACAAAGTAGATGTTTTTGAGGTTAAAAAGTAAGTAGTGTGCAATTTTGCAAACGTTTCATTTTCAATTTTACGGTTTCGTTGAGATTTACACAGTCCGTCACTTTGACAAACACTCAGTGGAAACCTCTGCTCTCTATCAGCATCTTGCTCGAACCCTCCTGACACACGGGCAGGTAAAGGATGGGGGTCAATGGTCCAGCCGTGGGACTGGAGGAGGACCAGCTCTATCAGCTGAGCTCCGTAACACATTACATCCAGGCACTAAACTCTGACATGTCAGAAAAGACTGTATTAGTAGGGGTGGGTGAGGCACCGGTGTGGGCCCTGCTGATTGGTTAGTGAATGCTGGGGAGGAAGGATCAGGCACCTCACCTTTAAACTTACATGAAAATCCTGTTCATTCAAAAAAATGATCATTTATGGAAATCTCTTTTCTGGTTTCACCTTCCTTACAAACAGTGATTAGGTTTTGTTCACACACACAAAAAAATAGTGCTTGAAAATTTCCAAAAATAGAACTAAACGATCAGAATCACCTGATGTACTTCTGATAGCAATCACCTTCATTAATGAATGAGAATGAAGGATATAATGCTGTGCAAATACTGGCTCCTTAAGAAAGCGATGCTGATCCTGCTGAAAACCATTAAAATGACCAAAACTGTGATGATTTGAATCCAATGTACGGTTTAGCTGCCTGGATAAGACGCAATGTTCAGGACACAATCAAGCTCATTTTTAGAAAATGTATTTCTCCAAAACAACTTAGAGATAGTCCAAATTTTCAAGTGCTTATCCTTTGGGGAGTCCGCTCAGAGAATTCAGCAGTACTTTGATATTTCTTCTTGATATTGACACGTTCATTATTTACATCGAGAGAGCTAGTTCCTGTTGAGGCATGAAAACACTAACTGTGAACATGAAATAGAAGTATTTATAGTGTGGAGATCACAAATACAGTAAATGTACATATTTGTGAAACAGAAATGTGAGTGTGCCACGTCATGGTTCCGATTTCTCACTCTACTTTTTTTGTCCCACTGCTGAGATGAACAACAAGCTGCCATCCTCAGAGACACCCTGCCTCCAGTGAAAGTCACAGAGCCATCTGATGTCAAGGAAACGGCTCACTTCTTTTGACCTCGTCTCTGACCATTTCACTCATAAACGAGCACAAAAATATGTTCAGACTCCCACAACTCGCAGCGGCCCAGCTGGAACAGTTTGAACATTGGGCCATATGTCTCAGGGTTAAAACTCTCAGATCTGTTCAAACCGATGCTTCTGTGTTCTGGTAAATCAACTGGATGTGCTGCATCATTTTGTGATGTTCGGCCATGATGCGGAAGGTTCCAGCAATTTTATCAGTGACGTTCACAGCAAAATTCACCCGCCAAATGACCTGCACATGAAGTTACATATATCAGTTATATTAGCTGTAATTATACCAAACACACTGCTGCTCCATCATTGAAATTTCAGATTTCTGTAATGACCTCCACCATCATCCCACACAGAGACGCATTTCCACCACCGCCGGGGTGATTAAATGTTCCCCCTCTTTACGCCGGACTGACACTCCGTTTCCTCTGACAGGACAAACGTAAGGTGATGCTTTTTATCTGCTGCTAATTTTCTCCAATAGAGCTTTCCAACCTCACATTTAACTCCCGAGAACTTCACCTAATCATTGTGTAGACGTCTGCTTGTCTCTGTGAGAGGAAAAGAACCCGGATGAATGCTGGGCTATTTATGGAACACAATACATAGAAGTTTCTTATTCCCAGAGGGAATTTCTTTAAACGAGAACTTGATGTCAATGTAAAAACAGAAAGGCAGTAAACAATGTAGTTAGCATATCAGACAGCAAATTGGTGCGGTTGTTTGGTTTTGTAATGAAACCACACACATCCGTATGGACTTATGTAAAGAAGTGATTTAAGAAAAACAAATAAGTACATTTAAAGGTGCTGTAGGCAGGATTTTGCTAGTCAATGCTAATTTTTCTGCGTTTTCTTTGGATTAAATGTTAGAGTATCCATTGATAATCCTTTAGGAGTGTAGTATCATTGCACTACCGCGAGGGCACAGCGTTTCCATCTGTCTCTGTTCTGAGCTGAAAAGGAATCTCGACAGCTCCAGGTATCTTTGACCAATCAGAAGAGCCCATGAGGCTCTAACCGTGATTGGTCGAGGGGCGTTCATCATACGTTCTTGTGGGAGGGGCTTAACTTGCGTAAGGGCATGATGTCAGAGAAAACAGGACAGGATTGGCTGTGCTGGGTTTCAAATCGCCATCTTAGATGGGTCAAATCGCCATCTTGTTTAGGTAACCCTAAGCAAGATGGCGGAAATGTGGAATCCTGCCAACAGCACCTTTAATGTCTTTAGTCTGGATATGAGTTATCACTTTGACTGACAATAGCGGTGTTGCACATAGATGTGTAATTACAGTGTTGCTCACACAGATGGGATAAACTACCAGCATGCAGAGTGCAGTAGTGAATGTATTTAATGCAGAATAGGTGGGAAATCCTCCATGTTCCTATCAGGAGAGCAGAGTTAGTCCGACTTCTTCCTCAGTAAGCTGGACTTGAGTGGAAAAGTAAGAGCGCTGCAGGGTTAATGTGACAATTAATATTCACAGCGGCGACTGTTGCAGTTTGAGCGGTTCACATGTTGAAAAAGTCTGGGTGCAGTGCGCATTTAGCAGCCAGGAAGTTAAATGGGAATCATAATTTGTTGATATATTGGAAGGAACGCAGTGTCGATGCAGATGGCCAAGCATTTTCGACACGACACATAAAAGTCAACATTTTTAATTACACTGAGCAAACAGAGCTGGCCGCTGAGGCGACAAACTCAAGTGGCACAATCATAATTTCTGGTAAATGTTCGACAGTCGGCTGTAATTTGAGACGACCCCAATTCACAGATGATCCAAACAACTAGCAAGGTTTACTGAACTTGAGATTCAGACTTGTTCATTCAATCCTCACCAAGTCGGTTCGTGGCAGATGTTTGTGTTCAGTCCAATCCAAATTGAGCCCTTGACAACCTGACACACGATTTCTAAGTGCTCCTATTTTCAAAAACGTCAAAACAAACCCTTTTGACACCTCTCTGAAAGACAGAGTGCTTCATTTAATGCAAACTGGTGTTATCGGCGCAGTTGTTGCTCGTGGTTTGAAATTATTATTAAGGATTATTTTTCATGCCAGAATCAGAGTAACTGCATCTAACCTTACTTCCACATATTCTCAGATACGTGCTGGAGATATTACAAACACAACAAGTGTTCCTAAAAGCCAACAGGTGGCCGGTTTGGCAAGATGAGTTTTACAATATGGATGCCCGCTTTCATTTGGCTTAAAGACGACAATTTTCAAGTAAAAATGCGAAAGTTTCTTCAACACGACGACGCTTGGAGTCACTGACAGTGCCGTTTTGAACACAGCTCCCTGGGAGCAACTTTTTGAAAATGACTCGGTCTTTGTTAAAACAGGGGAAAATGCTACCTTTTGAAAATGCTCTAAATGCGGTTGTCTTCATTACAACAAAAAACAACACCCAGTTGTCTTCCTCCCTGAAAACTACACCGTTTACAGCATTACTGCCCTTTCTGTGTAAACAGACGTTTTCAAAACGTTGCTTTGTAAACACAAAACTTTCCAGAAGTGAAAACACCAAAACAACGCATTTCCCCTTGAAAGGTCACGTGAACAAGGACTGAGGGTTGGTTGCTTTAGCTTCACATACGGTCAATAATCTATTCATGCCGATAAAACTGGTTGTGAGCATCATTGTCGAGGCAGCAGCGAGATACAGGAGATACAGAAGAGCACTCGCCATGTGAAGGGAACATCAATCTTTGTCTTGATAATGGATGTCTAACATATATTGTAGGGCTCTTAATGACTTTCTTTTGCAAATGGTGAGAAATTATCTTCTTGGTTGCTGCATTTGTTTGGTCCTCATTTAAAGTTTGGGTCAATCAGCAGCAGGAGCGTGACACTGCCAGGAAATAGCAGGGAATGGTGAACGCCAGTATCTATCGCGGTCACTCACAACGGCGAAATTACTCATGAATACGAGTTGGTGGGGCAGAAGGCTCCCTTTGGACAAGCGGCAGGAAAGCAGCCGATTGGCCGGTTTGTCAAACGATCACTTCAGTGAGACTATTGTTATGCATTAATTGAGATGGGGATGATATCTCAGCGGCGTGAGAAAACGCCATGAATTTGAAATCCGCCAGTGAGCCACCTGGGGCTATTGCCATGGCAACAGCTGGAGATGTAAGTACGAAGGAGATCGATTAGGCTCATATGATTAAGGTCATGCAACAGCTCATGAAACACAATCATGGGAGAGTGTTTGGAGAATTGTTTTGTGTTGGAATGGAAGACATCTGAGGAGAAAAATCATTTAGCTCATGTGGAGCAATGTTCATTTCTCGAGACATCAGTGCTGTAAGGAGAATTCATTTTTTTTTTCCCCCCTTTTTGACTCCAAGGAGCTGAACCACCAGATTCCTGATTGTTTGTGCCGCAAAGTTATTCACGTCCATAATGCTAGGGGGCGTAGAAGGATTGGTAACAAAACTGCATGAAACTCCCTCGAAATGTTCACTTACAGGTCACAATAAATGATTTGGCTCAAAGGTCGACAGTTATGTTGCAGATTTTAGCTTCCAGTCCAACAGACTGTAGAGGTGAGCTAGCTTCCTGCAGAGTGTCAGCCATGTTGTCGGAGGTGTGCTAAGCATTTCAGACAGCTCTGCAACCTGAATTTTTTGCCCTGCCCTGGGTGGAGTGTGTTGTTCAGTCTTGAATTCATCAGCGCTTCATCAAGAAAGTGCATTTACTGCACGATCTAGTGTCTTAATATGTCCCTTCACGCCTTTGTGGTTTCCATATTACTCCATACTCCAGGATTACTATTGCAACAATACATCATCAGGAGGGTGAATCTAACGTGTCTCATGACGGCTGCTTGCTTTTTGTGCAGCGTCACACAGAACGTGACACAGCCTTCGTGTACTATTTGCATTTGGAGTAGATTCCAATTAAACTGAAGGACTGCGAGGCTGTTTCATCATGCGGAAGTTGAAAGACAACTGATTGGGGCGACTAGAGAATAGAAATCAAATTATTTCCAACAAACAGCATTGTTCCCATAATAGCAAAGATATCTGGCCCTTTAGTTCTGGCGACATTGGCTGTGTTCCACCTCCTGTCAAGTTTCTGTTGTTAAAGGAGTGAAGGAACAGGGACACACTCGCATGTTTTGAAAACACAGTGCAAGCCATCATTGTGTTTTGCGTGCATATCTTCTGGTTATTTTAACTGTCATGTCAGTAAAATGTAATTTCACACGCTGTCAGAGGCAGAGGAGCCCGAGAGAGGCCATCACGCATGGCGTGATCCCAGTGGAGAGCTGAGAGATCGCATCTTAACAAGACGTAGCTGTGACTGTGGGTAACACACTTAGTAATGACCTAGACAGCCAATTTACTTCAATTTCAGGCTGCTGTGTTTGCTCGATATGTTTGGTTTACTTCTCTTATAATAGCCTGAATGTCTCTCGTTTGTATCTTTGCAGGCTTGCTAGCTGTCCTCGGTTTTCTCTAAAGGTATCAATTTGTTTGTTAGCCACAATGCAGCCAAACATCCAATATGAAACAAAACACTTTTAGAATTTGACGACCAATTTAAAACAATTTTTTTAGCTCGATTTAACATCATTGTAAAATTTTACAGTTGTTCTCCACATTAATCTAATTTTAGAGGCATATTCCCACCTCTATCAGCCCTATGAAGCCCAAGATACAAAGGTATAATGTACTTTTCCTTATGTTTTTTTGATCACTGTCTGGTTTGATGTTGGCTCTACATAAGACATCATTGACTCACTTGCTTATCAGAAACACCAAATATACATTTTAAAGTCAAGTCTTTCTGGTGGCATTTCGCAGAAAGAGTCAGCAATGGGATCATGTTAATTCATGAAAGAATAAAGCATGCTGTGCCATGTTGACGATTTGATTTAAATGAAATGAAGTCATATGTTGAAGAGATTGGTTAGTGTGGATATGCTTTGACTGAATTCACCAAATGCACCAACCGGAGATCAAACGTTAGAGGTCATCCCAGTGCAGCACTAAAATCGAACTAAAACTGGACCCGAGCTGTGAGCTCTGCACCCTGCAGTATGATTCCGAAAGCTGCAGGATGACTGAATGTGACTTCAAGAAGTTCTCCACCTTCCATATGAAAAAACTTTGTGATTGTAATGCAATGAAACGTCTTCGGGTAGAGGCCAAATCGAACTTGTCAACTCCTTTTAGAATTCTTTCTTTGCTAATATTGATTCCTCATGACAATCATCGAAAGCCCTACATCATTGGTCAGTATTTCAATAATGGATGGAGTCATTCAATTTCAAAAAGGGTAAATTATTAAGTATTTGAAATCAGAGAGAACTCCACCAAATTTGGAAGCATTAAAACAATGAGCCGAACGACCGTAGATGGTCCGTTTTTATCTCTCCGTCTCTCAGAAACGGGAGTGAACATTTTGTTTTGAAGACATCACTCAGCACTCTCCACCTCCTGTCCCTGAACAACCTTTATTGATGGACTGGCCTGTCGTCTACAGCACGCCGCCGCCCAGCGGTACGACCAGCGTCTCCAGAGCGCCTCTGCCTCCGCCACTCTGTCTTCAAGCCAATCTAAACAAGTGGCTTTGAAAACAAGCTTTGTGTCAGGATAACGGGGCAGATCGCTGATCAACACACGAGCACTCGTAAAACAAGAGGAGAAAACTCGCAGCACAAAAACACACACGGCTTTGATGTTACACACATTAGAGGAATAACTGCTATGCTATCAATAAACAGCTCAGGGCAGTGTGTCTGTCTGGAGGCAGCCATAAATTAGCCCATGGGGATGAGCCAGTTTATATGGCTGCATAAAACCAAAGCGTATCTTTTGATATGGCTGTCCGTCCAGCTTTACAGTTCTTTATCTCCTCAGACATGCCAGAGACCTTCAGCTGAAGCTCCATAAATATCATGTAATTCCAGTATCTGGAAGAAACAAGGGATGGAAGAGAATGAGAGAGGCAGGACAGACTTTTACAAGTGGCTTAATGACTGTCCAGCAAACATATGAGGCAAATGTCATTGCATCAGAATATTTAGTCTTGTCAAAGTGTCTTGCTTTGAAAAATAATTGGAAAAAAAGAAAATCTTTACTGGCACAAAGAACTGTAATTTGAGATGTGAACAGTCAATTCATGCTGTTTCTGCCAGAAAAGTCTATGTGAAGAACTAAAAGTGAAGAACTAAAAGTGAAGAACTAAAAATGTAAATATTGGTGGTAGAGCTACTAATACTGCAGTTATATGCTATTCTTCTAGATGGCTCTGAGTGCTGGAGAGGAACGAAATGAGAAGATCGATCTCTTCATAACAGCCGCCTCTATAAGATCTGCAATATCCTCCAGACCAACAAGATCACAAACGAGGAACTGTATGAGAAGACGGATGGTATGAATACGTCTTCAGAAATGAAGGATTACAGGCCGCTTGAAGGATGTCCAATGACAGGACAAGCAAAGCTGATGAAAAGAGCGAAGGAAGAGCTGGACAATGTTGGGTCTATCGGGCAAAGTGCAAGCCGATGCTCAGTTACTACGGCCTCATGTTCACAACGGGATGAAGAGGTTGAGAGTGAGTCAAGTCTGTTAACTAGTCTGTTAAATATATATCTTTTGATATAACAACTCATCGTGGTCACGTGAGCCCGCATGAAGAAAGTTCCACTCCAGAACGGCTCACTCTGCAGAACCCTGATAACCCCCCCGTGGAGGATGCACGTCCCGTATCTCCCTAAAGGAGGAACAAGGTGGGCTGCCGGGGCTTATCTGCTGGCCTCAGCCGTCTGAGGACAATGTCTTCTGATGAAGAGACAGTTTTGGAGCGTGAGAAGCGCACCGCCCCTAAGAAGATATAAAGTCTCTTGCTCCCCGTGGGCTGCTTGCAGGCACAGAGCCACAGAACACATCTCATGTGATTCTGTAATTCTGCAATAAATGTTCTCAAACTGAAGGCAAATCTGATCAAAGCACCCAGAACGGTCAAATTCTAGACTTGGTACAGGTAAGAAATGTCCACATAGATTGGATTGTTCAAGATGTAGAAAGGCAGACTGGAATTAGAAGATGGAAGTCAATGCCAGTGCATGTGAAGCAAATAAATTGGTACCTTGAAAATGATTTGCTTAAAGCCAAATAGAGTAATTTTCCCAAACAGAAGAAAATAGCTTGGAGTCAGAATCTAATCGAAGAAAAACGAGTCCTTGTGACTGATGACAGAAATCTGCACCGGTGCTGCTGGGATCAGACGACGTCCCTCTTCTGCTCCATGTGTAACGAAATCCTGATCCGACAGAGGATGTCTTCAGTAACGCATTTCATTTAGGAGGAAAGTTACCATGAATCTTGACCTTGCATACTTTTATTTGTCCAATGCTCCACAGACTAAAGAAACGGTAAATCAGGGATTATTGTGCTTCAGCTCTGGAGCAATCAATTGTCTTGTTTCTTATTTTGCTGGGTTTTCTCTTAATAAACTTTGATTTGATCATTATTTCTCTTCATCTGCCAGAAAAGTTAATCTCAGCATTGTGCATGGCAGAAGATTTAGTCAGATAAATCACAGACTGGCTTTCAAAACCTTTGTGGCGAACAGACGGAAGAGAATGGACATTGATTTATGTGAAAATGTCACAGCTACTTGAACGTTTCAATCTCTTCAGTCATAGAAGGAGCTTAAAGGTTGGTGACAGTGCTGATGGGAGATAACAGCGGAGAAACAACCTGCCAAAGAAAAAAACAAAAAACCTGTCATTCTCACACTTTTTAAAGTTCACAGTGTGACACCAGTGGCAGACTGGGATACTCCGTTCTGCCTTGATTGCTGATTGTCACATTTCTTCATGAGAAGCTAAGACTGTCTCTCTGCTCAGGTCTAATCAGACATCCAATAAGATTCCAGATGAGTCTCACGGTCACATCTCTGAGTTCCTCGTCCCCTCCTCCACTCTGCGTTTCACACAAGCGCTGCAGATAAGCCCGTAGCTTCCTCCCTGGTGATTCTCTCACTATGCTTACAATTGCACCGGATTACTCTCTTCTCGATTCACAGTGATTCCGATGAATGTCTCTCAACAGCGTCCTGTATTTTTCTCATTTCATTTCCCCTCATCCAGTCCTTTGTAAGAAGCTCTTCATTCCTTCATCTCCCTCCCCCAACACCACTTCCCTTTCCTTCCCCTACAGGAGGCAACAGTCGCTGTTTGTTTTCTTTGATCCAAACTACAGGTCTAACAGTATACTCCTTGAATTTTCTCCTATTTGATCTGATCCGAGAAACTAGGCCTTGTAAATAAAAGTTTTAGAGCGTCATGCCGAGCCCAATCGACTTAACAAGTAAGCCTAACTCCCCTGAGAATGCCACTTCTATCCAGACGCACCTATTAATGTTTGCATCTACAAATGAGTGTAACACCATAAAGTGTTCTCCAGAGAGATTCCACCAGTGTGAGCACGGTTAGCTTCATCTGTATGATTTAAGCTCCCGAGCAGACTGAAACCTCTACTTTCCAGTCTCTGCTTTATTGGTGAGTAAAAGCCAATTGGGCAGCATTTACTCCAGAGTCGTAAACAGAACCTTTTCTTGAGTCCTTTCATTAAGCTCTCCTTTCTGTCCGTGACTTGGGGTCTAATTTCTCTCGGAGCATAAATGTTTTATGAGCATTCATTCAGTCACAAAGCAGCACTGAAGACTTCTTCTGTAATAAACGGTGTGATGGCTGGTTTGTTCCCAGCAGGTTGTTTTTAGACGGCTGTATAGTTGTTCCATTTTCCAAGAATTGAAGGCATAATGCTTTCTTCTCGCATGGTTCAGGTTTAACAG
This sequence comes from Salarias fasciatus, assembly GCF_902148845.1. Taxonomy (NCBI): domain Eukaryota; kingdom Metazoa; phylum Chordata; class Actinopteri; order Blenniiformes; family Blenniidae; genus Salarias; species Salarias fasciatus. Next base: position 6,873,832 of record NC_043750.1, on the reverse strand, counting down.
AAGACAAATGTCAACCGCTGCCGATTTGCTCTGTAAAGTCCTGTCTGGTGCAACGACAAATCCGTATTGGTTCACCTGATGAAAGCTTGAAACAAAGACTTCCTTTCAAAATGAAATGACTGCTGGCTCAAACTGTCAGCAGACCCGATGTGAAAGATGACGGTGAGGAGAAGAACCTCACTCACTACTTGGTTATCATTATAGAAGCAGTGATGCTCACATTTCATGAAGGTCAAACAGATTTTTCAAGGATGGGATTGTCCAAGGAGTTCAAAATGTTTTCCTCTTTCAGATTATGAAATCATTTGTCCAGACAGGACAAACTGCATCCACTAGAGAAACATGCTTCGTTTATTGTGTGTAAATGTTTAATTTCTTTAAATGTCAAAAAGCCCTCCTCTTTTTATCATCTCCACTCCAGCAGATTTCTTCCTCTTAATGCGTTCAGGGTATAGAACCCCCCCCCCCCCCCCCCACTGTTGCTCTCCACTCTCTTGCTCTCTATCTCTAATTCGATCCTTCCTCTCATGTGTGCACATGATAGATGCTACTATAGAAAGGTCATTAAATATTAGATCTGACTTGCCTGTAAGGAATGCATGTGCCGCGCATGGATTTGCATGAGCGCTGGAGTTCGAGGCTGCATACCACAGCAATATCCGCCGCAGCAGAAGGCAATTAACGAGCGGCTGTGTTCTTATCTGCTACCTAGCAACCTTGACTGTTCCACCCGTCGCCCCCGGCAACTGCTGCTGCAACCTGTAATCGATTGTCGGCCCGACGCCACCCTGAACCGCTGACCTGCAGCCCGCCGGGGGGCACAGAGGCAGAATGTCTCCGCTGTAATCTACATATATGATGCCTTGACTTCTTTTTTCTGTCTTACGAACAAGTTTGTTAAAAAAAAAAAAAAAAAAAAAAAAAAAAACATTCACAGGAGGCTGTCAAACATAAGGCCCACGGACTAAAACCAGCCGGTGAGAGGCTGCAGTCTGGACCCCAAACCAACAAGAACATTTCTTAAGAGTGGAAGACTCAACAAAACAATGAGACCCGAGCTGAGATATCAGGGACGCTGCCATGAAAACTGGCAAAAACTGTACCTCAAAGCCAAAATGCCTGGCTGAGTATGAAAAAACACCCACAATGCAACAGTGTTATGAGAAAGTTTTTGGACATTTCATTGTATGTTGCACCATAAGGCTACATTATAATTGCCGTTTTGTCAAAATAATTGTCATTTTTGGTTGTAATTGTGAAACTACTGATACTCAATAAACAAAATTCAACAAATAAAACTTTAAAGTTTAAATTTAAAGGTTAATATGGCACCTTTTTTTTAATTATTATTATTATTACTGGTTCGACCAACTCAAGATGAAACTGGACTGCATGTGACCCCTGAACTAAATGGTGATCCGGCGCCAGAAGTCAAAAGAGCAAGGTCCTTTTTAAGGAGGACCTGCAAGAATTTCCAACATATTTACAGCTGCAGTGGAGCTGTGGGTAAAACAAACATCATCCTCATCAGGACGCTTCTGCCGTTTAGATGTAAACGAACATCCTTTTCAAAACGCGAAATAAACAGGAAACTTCACGGAAATGCGGAAACGATGGGTTTTCACTGGAAACACTGGAGCATGAACAAAGCCTTGGCTGGTCTTGATGCTGACCTTGGTAAAAGCACAAATTAGCCAAGACAGTGTGGCTGTTTAGAGCTGAAGTGAATCGCACCAGTTTATTAATGTGGAAAATGTTGAAAATATTTCCTGTAAAAAACAGAAACACATCGCATAAAACAGGATTTTCCAGCTAATGAACTCAAGTGCAGATTCTTCTGCAGGGGGTGCAAAGTAATTCTGAGATTTGCGGGAAAATTATTGATTTTAAAAATGAAACAAAATGCAAAAACCCTGTGAAGGAAACAAGGTTATCCAAAACAGAACGCTCAGTTCTAAACATACAAAATCTGTCTGCTTCTTAACACGCAACCAGAAGAACTCCTTAGTCTTACGCTCACTTTCAGCTCTCTCTATTTTGACTCCCTGTTATTAAATTTTCTATGTCGGTTTGCCCCGGGGGGCGCCTGGAAGCGTGAACACATTTTCCTCAGATCGTGTTCTGGAGTCGGTAATTGCCAATGCGATTGTTATTTAACTGATGCACGAGGAAAAAGCTGCATGTACCTGCTGCTGTTTTCATTACAGCTGTTAATACTAAGATGTTCTGCACTTCTTTTCACCAGGACTGAACGGATCCAGTGTTATCAGACCACAGAAGAACGCTGTGGGGTTTTTTTTTTTTTTTTGTGGTACTCTGGGATATCATTAAAGGATTTGGCTGTCACTTTTTTAACAATATCTCAAGCAAATGGACTGATTCAAAGACAAAGAGGAACTCCAGGGGACAAATCAACACGGCTGTGGCTTCAGAATCTCATATTACGAACTTGGATATCTATATATCATCAGATACCCATAATTCACTTGTCTTGCTGCAGCCGTCTTGTCAGGTGTCAGTAGTGAAACCCTTAAATGACTGTACGAGCTCAAGATGTCTTAAAAGAAATGTCCTCAGATTTGACAGCATCGCTAATTGAGACAGTTTGATGTTGGTGCAGATTCATTGAGAACCTTTCCTGGTTTGTTTTAGGAATCTTGCGCTGTCGTTAGCTTTGTTCAGTTTTCATGTAGAAAACTGTAGAAACTCAAGAAAAGATTTCTTGAGAAGAACATATATTACATGTTTGTTGAAATACCATAACATTTTTAGCACCATCCTTGTCCGGACAGCATTCTTATCGGATTTCAGATTGTTTTTAATTGTGGTAGAATTGTCAAAACATGAATCAAATGTTTAATAACCGAGTGCTTCTGCTCTGTTTTCCCCCTAAATGAATGTAAAATTTTACTATTTTATTGCAGCGCTGTGAAGCTTGTGTTATAAAAGCTGCTGAATCTGCCTCTGACTTGAAAGCTGTAATTTGGAAATCCTTGTGGCGACTGGTCTGTGCGTGAAAAGCTCTATTTTTCTGCTTTCTGGTTATTTTACATTTTTGGAGATATAAATTGTCTGAAAGTATAAAAACCACTGGTAAATATGCCAGATTGTGTCATGATGAGTTTGTTTTTGTTGAATGAATGCTTTAGCTAAGTTAAAACAAGTCAAAATAAACTTGAGCAGGTTTTTTTTTTTTCGGACATTTTCACAATGCTGGCTCATAAAGTTTTCTTGTGGCGGGTGGCCACATCGGGGCGTCGCTCTGGGGAGCTGATGAGGGTCAAAGGTCTTGCTCAGGATGCTGCTCAGCTACTCTGCACCACCAATGCCACACTAACTACCATCTGCTGGCAGGTTTGGGGACACTCTGAGATGGTCAGTCGCACCTAGAACCCTCCGACTGAAATACGACTCTGGTAACGAAGTCACAGCTCAACCCAGAGCGCACACTCTCCATGTGTCACTCTGCTCACACTTAGGGGTTTAACAGATGAGCGTCTGGTCGAACACAATGCTGAAGTGCTACTTTGTGGACTTGAGTCAATTCCTCCAGGTGCAGGATCATCTTCTCTTCTTGCACTTTTTCATTGCTGTTTGTCTCCTGCTGTTTTTCGTTCCAGTGCCTCCTTTCTTTCTTTCGTTTCTTTTTTTTTTTTTTTTTTCCCCTCTTGTTGAACCTAAAGTCAGCCAGCAGCTGTGAGACAGCCTCAGTAACTCTTGGACTTAACCCAGCTCTGTGTGAGATATGACAACATTTATTTTGTTGCTGCCTCCCACCGTGCGAGTGCAAGAAGTCAGGGCAGCTGCCACGGCACTTCGGTTATGATCGTGGCGGCGAATCGGCTGTGCTAATGCTAATGAGGCACCCAGAGGCCAGAGTCTGCAGAGATGGAGGCGCTGATGGCTAGACGCTGCCCAGAGACACCTTTTCTTTAGAAACAGTCTCTGTTCTGTGGAAATCCCTCCATGGTATTTCCTTTTTGTCACATAATTTCAGTGTGATTTATGGGTTAACAATATTTGCCTCGTCACGACCCGGGATTTGGGAAGCGGTGTACGACATGCTGACTGAAAAACAAGGGAACCGAGTCCCGCCGTTTACCCTGGACTGTCTGACAGTGATCTGAGGGCCGGACTGGAACAGTGAGAGATGCCTGCCGTATGTTATCGAAGCGCGAGAGCCAACAGTCAGAGCCGGAGTGAGACATAAGTTGAGCTGATTGCTGACACTGTGAATGCAAATCTGCAAATGAAAAGTGTGTATGACACGGCATGCATGCAATTACAATCGACGTGTGTGTGCGGTAGAGCCAAGGAGCCGTGCGTGTGTGTGTGTGAGAGAGAGCCAGTGAATGAACACAGTCTTACTGGAGAACCCTGCAGAATGAAAGGCAGATTAATTAAAAATGCTTCAGATGCCCGGCCTCAGCTGTCAGTCCCGTGAGAGCCAACCTTCATAAACCAAATCGCTCAGACGTGCACACGAACACGCACGCTCCCGCTGCTATCAGGACTACCCAGTCTCGTGTTGAGAACACACTCAAGCGGAGCCGTGCCGTCAGACACAACGGGCTCGGTGAAAGCAGATAAAAACTCTAAAGCATACTGAAAACACACACGTGCAGCTGTGTGTGCCGTTTCAGGCACTTGATATATATTTAGTTAATGATCTATCATGCAGCAGCATCAGGGATTTATGTGCCTGATTCCACAGTTAATCTGGCATATGCTGAGAGTGTCAGAAAGAGCTATCTTCAATGACAAGAATAATTAGAATGAAGCAGTTGTGGAGTTACAGGTAGAGCAGGTGTTCTGAAATAGGCTGCACATATCTGACTGGCACAACTTCAATTACAGTAAATCTTCATTTACAATCTTTTTCAAGATCTTTCCCCGTGTCTCCGGAGCAAGTCAGTGTGTCTCTCAGCACAACGTCTTTCCGATTGTCTAAACACTCACTGCATTATGAGAGATCCAGCGGCTGCAAACGTATGGCCTCACAGTTTCTGCAGAGTTTCTACAGTTTCTACAGTTTCTACAGTTTCTACAGTTTCTCCAGTCCACCTGCCTTCATGCATCCAACAAGTTGGCACCACAACAAAGAACAATGTTAAAGTGTGAATTTAAAGATTACTATGGCACTATTCCACCGGTCCGGTCCAATCAAGATGTAAATGGATTGTTTGTGGTCCCTGAACTAAAATGTGTGTGACACCCCTGAGCTAACCCATCAGAACAAGGATCAGTGTGTGATCAGAACCTCATCTCCACGCTTACATGAGCTCCAGACTGAAAATACAATTTAGCTCCAACTTCAAAGCGCAGTTCAAATCAACTTACTTGGCCAATATGGTCAGAATCCTATTCAATTGATAACACACGCACGTACGTGCACGCACGGCAAAATTAATGTCAGAGTTTTAGGCAAGTTCACACCCTCAGCAGAAATGCCTCTCCATCAGCTCCTGATGTGAATCTGTCTGATCTGAACTTCACAGAGTTTCAGGTACGATAGCTTTCTGTTTTTCCAGGTTTCCATTTTACAACTTCTGTGTGTCAACAACATTATATTATAACATTAAGACTGTTTTAGGAGGATTGACGTCATGTGCTTGGTTAGCGCCTAACGGCAGGAAAATAATGATCTTCTGCTTCTAACTTTTGGCCTTTTTTTGAATGCAGTCCAGTCACAGCGCCGTCCAAACAGCATCAGCAGAGCTCGTCCAGTCTTACATTCCCAGAGTCTCCTGCCATACATGTTTTCTTTTTTCTTTCCTCTGCTTCCTCTCAACAAGGACAAGGTCTTTGGAAAGGCCAGCGGTGACAACAGCTTCAGTTTGACAGGCGTATTATCAGCTCGTCAGCACAGCTCTCCCAGGATGTGTGTGCGCGCGAGTGTGTGCTTATGTCTGCGAAGCATTAAAAAAAAAACAAAAAAAACACAAAAAGCTGAATATAAACCCTGAATATTCAGTCGCGTGTCTTTTTTGGTTGAATTAGTTGATTGAAATGAGCCATTCTGTGTCTAATTTGCGGGAGGTTTGGTTGTGGGGGAGGGATTTTGAAGTCGGACAGATCAGAGGGACCCATGAGAACTCCAAGTGTGACACTCACAAGAAGCAGTTTCATTCTACTGAATACAAACAGAGTGGAGAACAGCAAAAAAGCAAAACAAAACAAAAAAATTCTAAATAAATAAATCAGAAAAACACAAACAGCTGGGAAAAGGAATAATATGAATTATACAGAGAAGCAAATACAGCAACAGCCACAAACCAGAGAAAGACACTGAGGCTGTCAGGCCTGTAGAGACAGTGAGATCATTTCTACAGATGTTTGGTTCCAGTCCGCCCACGCAGTAACTCCGCCCATTTGGCACTTTTTAAGACCATTTGTGTCTGTAAACGTGGATAGAAATACTCAGTCCATATTGTGTGTAGGCAGGTGTGAATATGGTGTGTTGTGCCTGTGTGGGAAGGTGTCTGAGTACTTATCTGCATGTATGTATGAAGTGTGTGTGTGTGTGTGTGTGTGCGCGTGTGTGTGTCATCAATTATTGGTGAGAGATAAATGCTGCATGTGTGTTCTTACATTTCATGTCCATAAAGTGTAACTAAGCTATTCAAACACATACAGTATATTCATTGAGATTCTCTACATTAGAGTGTGTGTGTGTGTGTGTGTGTATGTGTGTGTGGTGTTTGTCACAGTTGGCCCCCGGTAGAAACTCCTCTGTTTTTGTTGTGTGTGTGTGTTCCTCGGAGGGGAACCTTCCCCTCGGTCAGTCTTTCCCGTTGGGTTGATGATGAGTCCAGAGATCGCTCACGTCAAGTCAACCCACTAGATGAATGTCGGTCTAAACCGCAGACGGACAGCGTCACACCCGAAGCTTTTAAAAATGGCAGTCCTGTTTCCTCTGTAGAGCCAGTCAGAGCTACTGCAGGGCCATGGTTGGTTCGGGGGGAACGAGGAGCTGAACTGACTGTATGGGTTGCAGTTAAATACATGTTGGGTTTCTCTAAAGGGGTAAAATGTCTTCAGACAGAACCAAGCAGCGGTGCAGCTTCACAGTGTTTACTAACTAAAATAAAGTGTTTAAGGAATTCGTTAAGCTTGTACAAAATGAAAAATAAAATTAAAGTAATGCATTCAGCGACAGAAAAGAAATTCCTCTGGATTGATGAGCACAAGGTCGATTACACAAATCCCAGCCACTCTCTATTTTTCACTTCAGAAGACAATCATTTACCTCCCAAATATTTGCCCACCACCTTGCCCTCTTTCGCTGCTCTTCAACGATTGGAAAACTTTGCCAAACAGAACCTGTGCTTGTCCAAAGAGAAATGTTTGTGCTCTGAGCTGGGCCTTTAAAGCTGTCATTTCTCCAAGTGTGAATACCGCCTCCAGAAAGCTTGGATATTTATCACATGAGATAAGTGATAAAGATTCACAACGTGGCCATGACTCGGCAAAAGCTCTCACAGTTCAGCGTTAGGACAGCCTGAGTTATAGATCTGCCACTGAGTTCACACAAAAGGCTCCCAGACCTTTGGCTCTGCCATCAATACTCACGACAAGAGATGAAAAGTCTGCAACAGCTCTCAATATGCTTGTGGAAAGACATTCATTCACCAGTTACTCACCAGAGCGGGGTCCATTTTCACAACGCAGGTTCAGCAAACTCGAAATCTCACCCTGAACTGTGAGTTGATGCACTCTGAGACACAGAACTCTGAGTTTTTGGCTCCAGAACAGCTCATTTGAGTTAGTTTGTTCAATTCGGAGTAGTTTCGCCCTCAGTGAAATGTGTGTGCCACAACTATAAAAACACAGCAGTAATGGAGCCCCGATTTGACGAGTCACCATGGCAACAGCAACGGGGGGGCTGTTAATATGTACTAATGCGTTAAAATGGCGAGTTGGTTTTAAGAAATGGTGAAATACTGCTCAGATCAATGCAAAAGTTTAAATGTAGTCCTTTGCAATCAGATTTTTACAATAATTACAATATAATATCACAATAATGCTACCTATGTTTATTCCACTTTTCTCTGAAAAACCTGCTCCGGATCAGATTAGTTCCGGAGCGTCTGTTCCTGCAGTAACGGACTGACAGATGAGAGGTGAAGCGTCCTCTCTTTGTGAAACTGGTTGTCCTTACTACTTACTCTCCTGGTTCAGTTCTCTCCCTCTATGAAACAGAAAACTCTGATTTTCCCTCATTTCAGGGTTAACAGACAGAGTTTCCACAAAACCTGCTTTGTGAAATGGATGCTTTCTATAAAACCTCATTGACACAACAACATTCCAAGTGAAAATGTGTCATTGTCCATCTACTTGCTCGCGCTGCACATGTGCAATAACAGTGTTTCCGCTGTCCACACAGAGACATTTCAGGACGTTCTCCCTTGGGAGTCCTTCTCAAAAAGCTGCATTTTCAGTGGTTCCAAGCACTGTCATGTCAACGGACACCAAAAACGCAGCTGAAGTTTGGTGTTTTCACTTGAAAATGTTGTCTTGCAAACAGGCTCTGAGATTTCAAGCAAATCTTTTGTCTAACAGGACAGAAAAGTCCTCAAAAAAAAAAAAAAAAAAGGCAGACCTGTCGATCATATCATCTTTTGTGTTTTAGCCCCTGTAGCTTCTGGATGAAGGCGAAACATTCTTTCTCAGATTTCTGCTTCAGATTCAGTCGGAGCTACAGACAGTGTGTTTCTCTTCTAGTCCCTTGATTAGGGACAACTGGCAATTGAAAATAAATTTGCACTATATTGCCAAAAGTACTGAAATCATTCACTCAAGCGTTCCAGTCACTTCCATGACCACAAGCACCACAGCATGCAGACTGTTCCATGGAGGGCTTCCATGACCGAGCAGCTGCAACACCGACACTGGACTCCAGAACAGAGGAGACATTGTTGTCTGGAATGACCAATCACCCGTCTCCGTCTGGAAATCTGATGGACGAGGCTGCATTTGGTCCTTTATATGCGTGTATGACGGCAGGCCAGCTGATACTTTTGGAAATATAGTGCATCATGTCCCCAGTGTGCAAAACCTCTAACTTCAAACAAACACTGCATGAGCTGGTTGACACTGATGGACTAGAAAAAAACCCCCAAATAAATTAGCATGTTCAACAGCTGCGGGGTTCTGTATGTGGAAGCTATTGTAAAAGCTGTAGCTCTGCTGACTGAAACCTGGCCCTGTGGAGCACTACAGTAGAAAACAGGACTGGACCACCCTGTCACAGTTCATCACAAAAAAAAAAACAACTTTTCTTCAGCTTGCACCAAACTTTTGCTTCTGAAATGTATCTGATGTAAAATGCTGGATATTTTACATGTTTACAACATAAATATATATGTCTCTGTTTAGCAGAATGCACTAATTTGCAAGTGTGCCTAAATGTGCCCAGAGCAAACTTTTGGGATTCCCATTTTCACAAATATCTAATTCCTGGAGAAAGAAGAAAATGTTAAGTTCACAGCATCGGTTCTTGTGGTCCATGGAGTTGTTGATGGTAAAGACGAGATGGGCGTAAGGGAATAGGATAAGGAATGCTTCTGGGTTTACTCCTGCTAGTGTGAACCCAGCCTCCATCCCTGCCATGTTTTAATGTTTACAGCATCACACAAAGTCAGAGTTCTGCCACTACAGACGTTTTTGATGGTGTCACAGGTTTGATTAAACAGGAGTAAAGAGATTTCACTGCCATTCCCAGGGAACCATTGCATGTCTGCAGTTTTAATGCCAAAGGTTCATATTTAGACCAGCTGTAACTCGAACGCGAGGCAATCAGGAGCTTTGCTCCATTGATTTGTGTTTTTCAATAAGCGAGTTACAAAACTTCCCAAACTGAAGTGAGAGCCCAAACTTGTTTTAGCAATAGGTCCCTGGGGTCACTGAGCAATATTGTCTCGAACAATGCAAAACCCTCATGAATTTGTTCAAGGAATATCGAAACCATCCTTCTAGTTCTGAGGTTATTACAGCATTTACTGAGCATTCAGCAGGGCTGTTCCTCTCAAGGTACTGGTTAATCAGAATGACTATAATCCTGATGTTAACAGAAATTTCTCAGTACTGAAAACAACAGGTCCAGTGGAATGGTTTCATTATTTTCTGCAGAGCGGACACTCCTGGGATCCACAGCTCTACACATAAAGGGTTTGACACCACTCCTTGGATTCTGTCACAAGTTGTGCTGTTTCAGTTGTTCCCCATCAGGCTCAAGACTGGCAGTGACTCTCTCACATTGATTAATCATCTTAGTTAATTAGCCAAACTGGAGAGAAGACACATAGACAAACCCCTTGGTATGATATCTGTACATCCGTCAGTCTCAGCTTGTGGATTTCGGCCCCTGAAGGCTTGAGCCTGACACCCTTCATCAAAATGTGCCGACTAAAAATAACATCTGCAAAGGATTCCTTATTGATGCATGATGACAGAGGAAGAGGAGCAAGGCTTGGCCAGCATGTTCGGACTGCTCAAATTGAAATTAAGATGTGCTTTTACCTTTGTAAAAGAGGAAGAAAGAATGAAAAATAAAATGATTTGAGAGAAAACAGAATGAACAGTGGACCTGTCCAGAAGAAATGAGTGATGTTCTTTAGGTATAAATAATTTGTACTGGACAAACTGTGCTTATGAATAACTGAGCCAGTGTTATTTTTTACATCTAAGGAAAAGCCCGGAGGGTTTTCACAGGTAACCTCAGCTTCATTTCCTCAGTTTCTCCAAATGAAGCCATTATTTTTTAAAAAGCCTCCACTCCTGCATAGCCTGTGGTACCAATCTGAAACTGACTGATTGGCGATTCCATGGACCTATCGCAAACGAGAGCTGCCTGTACAACTTGAACAAAAGACTAAAATTGAACACTGGGCCCTCTATAAAGATGGAGCTTGTCCAGCTGAGTGCCCAAAGGGAATCTGCATTGAATTTGTCTTTTTTTTTATGTGGTTCCACTCGCCCAAATTAAGTTCTATTGATCCAAAGGCAAAGTAATGACGGGTCTTTGACATCCTATTGTGAACACTAGTGGGTCTATTGGAATGAAAACCACAGATGAGTGGGAAAAGGTCAGAGGGAAACTCATTATGCAATACAAAACCACAATGAAATATCAATAGTGAAAACAGTAGATAGAAAGGGAAGATAAAAATGACACATTTCCATTAAAGCATAATTAAACTGTCTGCTCAGTCAAGCAAAACAATGCAGTTTCTACATTAACACGACAGGTGTTCAGCAAATTCACTGCAGTGGATTTGAATTCTCTTTCTAAAGCTCAAGGGGATTCAAATTTCAAGCTATTTAATTTGAACCAAAAATGTCTATTAAAGTTAACTTTTCAAAACGAAACGTTGTTCTTCAGGTGTTATGACCTCGAGCCGTGGCTGTAATTATAATTGAAAATAAGAAAGAGGTGGTTGAAGTAATCATGAACACATTTCTGTGCCCTTGATGGATCTTCAGGTACTGATGGCAGGGTAATAAGTCAAAGAAAGATGTGTTTGGCAGGGCAGGAAGCTGAGTGATCCATCCGTCACAGCTGTGTTCCTATGGCTATTTGCTCTTTGACACAATTCCATGTGGGGATATGTGCCATGTTCTGAATGCCAGCAGTCCTGAGGGACCAAGGATTGTGGTGGAACCTGCTCTGTGATGGAGAACCATTTCAGAAGAACTCAATAGGCTGTGAACTTGAACTAAAGTTTAGAAATCCAGGGTGGCAGATATTCCCATTCAAGGTGATTGCCCTCAAGCTCACAGGGTAGAAGAGGTCCTCCTTGTTCTGAAGTAATTATTATAATAGAAATTATGTCCACCAAGAAAATAAATTAATGAATAAATACATGTAGGTATAATGGCAGATAGACCATTTCTACAAAGGCTTTGTTCGTTATGTGATCTTTGGGTACAAAGTCCAATAGGCAAGATATTTATGTACTAAAACATAATCTTCTCTTATACACAGGAGATTTATCTCATACTGGCTGACCTTTGGAATGGAACTCATTCAGTAGAGAGAGATCTCTATAGGTCAAAGAGTAAATGCCACCCTCAGCTCTCATTTTCCACATCAAACTAACACCTCAAACAGCGGGTGAATTCAGGCGCTGTCAAAATGATGATATCAGGCTTAACCCTCAGGAGAACCTAACTGGAACACATTATTTCCAGGCCTGACAGACTGACCAGTCCAAACTAATCAGGCTCAAAAGAGAAAGACTAATGCCCAGTGGGAAGCATTCCAGTCAGGTTCACCTTGACCTGCCCAGTTGTAGCGAGGTGTAAGTCTGACTCTAGTCAGACTATTTGTCTGAAAGCAATTCCTGTCCACCATTGTTAGAGAAAATAGAATGAACATGGGTAGGAAATGTGACGAGGAAGGCACCGATAGAAAGGAAGATGGGCAAACTGAGGCAGCTGTCATTAATCTCAATCAGCCTCTCCAGTCTGGCAGAGTTAACAATATCAGCTCGCTCTTCTGACCTCAGACAATGGTAGAACATCAACCTCCTCAAATTAGCCATTAATTTACCCCATTAAGTTAGACAGAGGTTTATACACTTCCAATTGAGATGTATGGCAGCTGAAATCGAGAGGTCAGGATGACACTGGTGAGAAGAGAAAGAGTGGACAGAAAAACAAATGATTGTTCATTTTAAATGAATATTTTTACAGTATAAACACTGAAGAACATTTGTGCAGTCTGATGAAAGATTATCTTCAAAACGAGTTGTGTTTGTGTGTCCCTTAATGGGATTATGACTAAAGTCTTCAGTTTAGTCTGCAGCAGTATCAAGCCTTGCTCCCTTTTCTTTGTTAACCTAATCATTTGTAGTGGTAAATTCAAATAATACAAATTATATCATTAAAGCAGTTATGTTCTTTTTTTCTTTATGTTCTATTGCCAATGTAGGAAAAGAAATGCAATATGTAATAGAAACCTGCAAAATCATACCTCTCAAGGGCACTTTGGTCCATAGCAAGCAACCAGCTACCATCCAGGGCAAAACAGGGTCATATATAGAGTGTAGAATCATTCAGTGTGAGACAGAATATATCCCCGGGGCTTTCATTCCACTTGCCATTCATTTTATCTCAGTATGTAGTGCAGGGAGCTTTGACATTTTTCTTTTTCTTGGAATTCCTGTGCAGCCTTGCCTTGAGCTGATAAATCTACAGCTGAACCCCTTCTTGTCTCCTTAACACTAACAAATTCAAAATGAGATTCGACTACAGAAAACCTCTAACCTGCTCTCAGTCTGACTCTTCTTCGAAATGTGATTACCGGGTTTTTTAATATAGGGGCTAACACCTGTCTTGCCAACCTGCATAACCCATCCTCAAGTAATTTGTGCATCATTCACATGATTGAAATGTAAATTCCCACCTGTAAATAGGAAAGGAGCCATGGGGCAAAAAAATGGCTGCAGTTCATGAAAAAGGTTTGCTTCATGCGTGGAGATAGACAGGCGGCTTGGTAAAACCAAATATTCACATTAACAGTTTCACACTCCTCCTCTACTGGGCTGTTATCTATTTATTACCTACCCTCTCTGATACCACGGAGGAGCCTGAGAATAATGAATGACTCAGCCCCAACCCCACTCTCCCACCCACATGTAATCACTCACACCAGCGTGCACAACGTGTATATACATGTCCACACACCACTGAACAGATGTAGTTGGGTGGTTCAAATCAATACGCATGCTCACCACACAGCCTCCTCGACCTACTCTTATACTGGCTAATTGCCAGGAAGAACAATTAGCTTGATAAGTATCACTTAATGTTTCCCCTAAAGAGGAAGGTGGAGGTGGGGAACGTGTGGGGTTCAGCTATACTAAAAAAAAATAAATAAACATCTAATTCCTCATTCCACTCCCTCATTATCACCCTAAATGATGCTTCTGTAGGAGAGCAGGTACTAGCCGTGCCATGAAATGATTGTTTCGTTAAAGGCGGTTTGATGGGATTACAGAAAAGACGGACAGAGCTTAAGTCATGAACAGTGCTGCTTCTAGTGAGATAGCTGAGCTACAGTGTGCCAGTAATGAGGTAGAAGAGACTTCATCATCACAGCCTTCGCTTTACTCATTAGTGGGGATTTAATGGGCTTGGGAAGCCTGCGAGGACCAAAGTGCCCACTATGAGGCAGTCTGGTGAAAAACTTGATTCTTGGTAATTACCACTCTATATTATGATGAAAAAGCTTATATCATAAAGAACCTCCAGAAATGTTAATGAATTGTCACAGAGTAAAATGTTTAAAATCACCCAGAGAAAATACCTCTTGAACTCCAGATCCGACGGCTGAATGACTCTTGTTTGTCTCACTAGACGCTTCCAGGGAAGCATCATCATCTCACTTGCTACATTAACATCTGTCCCCATAATTAGTCTGCTGTTGGCAATCAACTCACAATCTCCCATCAGGGCTTCAAAATTTCCTTCTTCAGCTCAAAGCTTCTGCTGGGCAGAAACACCCTTCCAGTAGTCCAAAATATCATGAAGGTCCTCGTCCTTAGCAAACTGCACCTTCTTACGCAAGGCATGACCGGCTGCTATATAGGATGCTTCCTCTCTGGGGCTTTTTTTGTAGGGTCGAAATCGCTCCCAGATTCGCAGTGTGCTCTCCGATGAGTACTCTGGACTGGAGGAGTAGCCAGAGTTGTAGTTGTGGTGACGGGACGGTGAGAGCTGGGAATAAGTGGCTGTGGCATCCCTCTTGGTACGCCCCAGTGGCTTGAGGAACGAAGCCTTCTGGGCTGGTGTGGGTGACTCGTTGCCACCTTCATAGTAGAGTGCAGGAAAGGAGTGGCGGTGCTCGGAGCTGTGGTAATCTGGCTGCACCTCCAAATGGTGTTGCTGCTGTCCTTGGCCAACAACCCCGCCTCCACTACCATTACTGCATCCCATCCCACCGCCATTCAAGCTCACCCCGCCACCATTTATGTTTCCCATCCCATTCCCGTTGCATCCCCCAACTCCACCACCTCCTCCATTTCCAGTCCCTCCACCACAACCCACAGGGCTACCCTTTTCTGTTGGGTACTTCGGAGGATCGTTGCGCTGCTCAGGGATATCCACACTGTAC
Source organism: Salarias fasciatus (assembly GCF_902148845.1). Taxonomy (NCBI): domain Eukaryota; kingdom Metazoa; phylum Chordata; class Actinopteri; order Blenniiformes; family Blenniidae; genus Salarias; species Salarias fasciatus. The sequence goes on along the minus strand of NC_043750.1, from coordinate 6,858,714 downwards.
ACTCTTGTGTTCTTAACAGGTCCTGCTGGGAGTGCACCACAACGATTCTTCACCACAGCAGTGTCAGCACTCAACTGCCTCTGAAGGGGCCGTACAGCATTAGCTGGGGGAGGGTCACGATAGGGAGGGGAGAGAAACCCACCTCCGCTGATGCCAGGCCGCTCAGACAGGGGCATTACCAGGGGCACTGGGGCCATGGAGGGATGAGGCTGCTGATGTAGCTGTGGATGAGGCTGAGGGTGTGACTGAGGGTGTGGCTGGGGATGTGGCAGGGAATGTGACTGGGGATGTGGCTGTGGATGAGCCTGAGAATGCTGCTGAGGATGTGGCTGAGGGTGAGGCTTCGGATGCACTTTTGGAGAGGAGGCCATGATTTGATCACCCGGGTGACCTGGAGACAGAGGGAGGAGGTTGCGGGGAAGGGACGCGATGCAAGGAGGCTGGGAGGAGGAACCAGAGGTCGCATTCTCAGCTGTGGTCACAACATTAGCTGAAGCATCAAGTTTCAGGGCATCGATGCAGTTGTTGATGATCTGATTCACTTTGTCCACCTCCTTGGCAATGGTGGAGATCTCTGATGCTGAGCCACGGCCGTCGTCATCCGAATCCTCCCCAGCCTCTGTCCCATTCTCTGCTCCACCTCGCATATCAACAACTACTTCCCCTCCTACCCCTGCCCCTCCAGCAGCCACCACTCCCTCTCTGCCTTCCCCTGCCACTCCTGCTGTCCTCACATCCATGTAGTTCCCTTTACCACCCATCGCTTCAGAGAAGGCAGTTGCCATTTTTTCCACCTGTGGCAAGGTGGAGAGACGGGAGGAACTGGTGTTGGCCGAACCGTGGAGCATGCCTGTACTCGAGGAGGCCGAATGGGGCAGCTTGCCTCCTGCTCCTCCTGAATGGTGGTGCTGGTGATGAGCCTGCTCCTGGAGACGCTGCATGGCACCGGGGTCATTGGCTACTGCAGCAGCCGCCTCTGGGCCATACCTGAAAAAAGACAAATTCATGTTTGGACAGAAAATAAATCTGATTCTGTATCAGATACTTTCTTGTGAGCTGACTTTATTATTTGGACTCAGTGGTGCCATAGGATCACAGAATCCCTGCCGTTCTAATTAAAGTTCAAAGAAATTATGGAAATTGCATGGCCTACAGGCTGCATACAGAGTATTGCTGCGAACAATGTTTAGGTTATTGCTTGTAATTAGAATAAATGAGGCTTTTCAGACATACACATCAAAACAAAGCAATGCAGCACAATACTAATGAACTGATGCCATAGCATAAATTGTTGCAAAGAAATCAATTACACCCAAAGGCCACACATTACGGCTGTCATTTCTGTTGTGGATAAAACCACCCTTGATGCATAAAACAAGGCTGTAATGTGGCCGTAAGACTTCCATTAATGAAAATTTGAAAGTGTCTCATACCTCATTTCCAGAATGGTTTTCTTCACACTTATAGCTTTTTCCTTCTCTTCCTGGATTCGCCTCCGGCGGAGACAGTAATAGACAAATCCAAGCACGATGACCATGCCAAAGAGACATCCTAGGATGGTCATGATGTAGTGGGTGGTTGTGGATGGATTAGTTCGTGGATCCCCAGGCTCCGGTGCTCGTGTATTAAATGACAGACACGTATGATTGTAGTGCTGAGTTTTGCTTACAGAAGCCACACAATAGGTGTAGTTGGTGTGTGGGCTGAGCTTGCCCAAATGGACAGTCTCCTTTTTGTTTTTCAGAGGCCTTATGTCTTCTGTGAAACTGTGGTTGACCTTGGAGAGGACATACATCTTACTGAATGGTCGTGGTATTTGCACTACCAAAGAAGCAGTGTAGAGGGAGACAGTTTGGAGCTTCATGGAGATCTGGTGGTTGTAGTTTGGGTCAGGAGTCGAATTTATGACCGGTTGATGGTAGAGACCTTGGTCTGGGTTGTCCAAACCCATCCCGGAGCCATCTTGTTCTGGGATCTGAGAAGTCATCCCTGGAATTATTGAACCATCATGACACATGGATAAAAGAATAAAGCGGGCGTTTCTCCCATGTCCAGGCACAGGGCTCAAGAGTGGGTAGCCAGTCATTTCTGGAGGGGTCTCACACTGCAGGCGATCATAGGTGTGGGTGACATTATTGAACTCCTCCAGCCAAGTGAGGAAGCTGTATAGCTCACACACACAGTGAAACGGGTTTCCTGCTAGTTCACACACCATCAGCCTGTTCAGGGTAGTGAAGGTAGACGGGTCAAGACGGGCCAACTTATTGGATGATAAGTCCAGGCTGCTGAGGCTGGGGCACTCCCAGAAGGCATTGTTGGCAATGACCTCGATGAGGTTGTGTTGCAAGAAGAGACACTGCATCCGACCCAGGCCTCTCAACATGCCCTCTGTCAGGTTGGTGAGTTTGTTGTAGCCGAGTTGCAGAACCTGTTGCCGAGTGAGAAAAACACATCGTGAACACCAAACTGAACCATCACACACTAATTCTCACAGTCGTTTTGGATTGATGCCGGACCTGGGAGTCCTGTTTCTTTGATTGAGGAAAACAGCTCAAAATATTATTCTGCATATATTAACTATACATTCTGAATCCTGAAACTTAACAGAATTAGTGTTGTGTAATAATAGACAGTGATTTAGAAAATGTGTTTTTCACAATGGAAAATTGATTTTATTCACATATTCTTCTGTATGAAATTTTTTAGAATGGTTCAATAAAATGGTATCTTTATGGCAATTTAACATCGCCAGAAAACAACTTAACCATAGAAAGTAAAAAAAAAAAAAAAAAATCTCGCCAATTTCATTTTTTGAGAAGCTTTAGAGAAGCTTTTTACCCTTTTCCGCTGCTAACCAATCAAACTAGAATAACTAAAACTTTAAATGAAGAGCAAACAGAAACTGAGTTCTGTTCTTGGTTGCGAACCTGCAGGTTGGCCTGTCCAGCAAAAGCCCCATCCTCGATGTAACTGATCTCGTTCTTGGTAAGATTGAGGTCAGTAAGGTTTGTGAAGCGGTACATGGAGGTGAAGAGCACCGCCTTAATTTTGTTCTCATTCAGCCTCAGATCGTGAACCTGGGGAGAGAAAAGAGAGAGGATCACACTCAGCCTGAGAGAATGAGCTGAACTCTTGGCTGAAAACAGCTGCCAAGAGCACATTGCAGGTTTGCAGTTTAATGAGTTATCACCCCAATTAAACATCAGACATAAATTATCTGGCAGTTAATCACAGGCACTCTGAAACTAGTTGTACATCCCTCTTGGGATGGCTGTCAGAGGAATATGGTCCCGTAACATTACCAGTAAGTATTACTTTCACCCTGCATTCATCAATTTTAATCATGTGTAATACTCAGATTTGTGTTTAAATGTGATTGTAATTAAAATGATTTTATACAAGCCAATTATTAAAGCTTCAACAAAGACGTATGTGTATGAATATCATGACAAGAAGTGTGTGGCCACAGTGTTTATAACAGTGGTAAGATAAATGATGATGGTACCATGTTGCTCAGGACCAGCAGACGGTTACGTTAATGAATTATCAAGAAGATCATTATGCAAGGAGAAAAACGTCATGAACTAGTTTAAAGGCAAAAGGTGATTCCCACAAATAAAAACGTTTGAAGTCTTTTTTTTTTTGAAAAACCTATCCAAGTACTTTTGTTGCCTGAATCTAAACATACAGCAGGAATCAAGACATTCAGGCCCCATTTAGACCACAGCATCTCAAGTGAAAACCTGTTTCAGGTTTACAGCAAGTCTGTTTCGATGAGAAAAATGCCAAAAATGATGGCGTTAGCAAGTCGGACCATAGCTTGGTACAGGTGGTTGTTTTTGAAATTAAACCACAGACACGAAGAAAAAAAAACCTCAGAATATCTTGGAGGTTGCTGTTAAACTTATGGAATTTCACAATGAAACATCTTGTATTTTGTATATGCAATAAAAAGCCTTAACCCTCTCGTCCATGGGTGTCAAACACATTTCAGCTCAGGACACACACATCTCAATCCCATCTTCAGTGGGTCGGACCAGGGAAATAGTTCCATGGTAACCTTTAAATTTACAATCTGCTTGGTGGTTTGTCAAGCTGGATTAGTCTCTTTTTGGCTGGTTTTGGCCCACAGACTTTATGTTTGACACCCCTGCCCTCTTCAGAGGCTTTGACCTTAGTAGTAGAATTCAGATAATTAGATTGCTTTTCTATTTTTAACAGAATCTATTAACTGTTTAGCTGTTTTTCCCGATTAGTTGGAACAAATGAACTAATATAACTCTTGACCTCCCTCAAACATGCTGAGAGTGGAATAATCACTGGCATGCTTTCAAACTAGCGCCGCCATTGCACAGGATGTATCCTGGGTAACAGGTGTGGCAGGGTTGGTATTTTAAAGCCTGCAGATACTGACCGTGCTGTTGATGTGCTGGGGGATGGTTTCATACGGAGGCTGGTTCTGACTGCAGATAGCCAGCCAGACGTAGCCTTTATCCCCCTCTATCAGCCAGCAGTCGCCTTTCACCATGCCGGGCAGGCGGAGAAGCAACAGAGCAGGAAGCAGGAGGGAGAGGGGAAGGGAGTGAGGCGGGGAGGACGAGCGGAGTCTGCCGGCCATGCTTTCGGATTAGGAAGGAGCGTTTGGGGTCGCCTAAGTGGACAGGGGCAAAAAAAGGAAGAAGAGGAAGAAGAAAAAAAAGAGGAGCAGAAGGTAGAATGGAGCAGTTCAAATTCAAAGCTGAAAGGTCGCCCCCGGCCGAGGGCGAGCTGGCCAAATCGGAGTTGAGCGAAAGGTGAGCAGAAAAAAAAAGGTTCCTCTTGACAATTAGAGCTGAGCTTGCAGCGTGGCGCCAAATCTCGGCCCCGTTCTAGGCGTTCCACGTGAGAGGACTTCGGAGACGTCGACCCAGCCGGTACTCATGACTTCTGACAGTCGGATGTCCTGGAAACGCAGACCTCGAGGAGGGGGAGGGGCCGAGGGGGGGCACCACCTACACAACACAGGCAAAGAGACAGGAAGGGACGGGGGCATCAGCATCAACGGCAGTTATCACAAAATTATAATGCCGTTAACACATCGTCTTATTTCCAAAAGCAGTCGAAAAGAAAGGTATGAATCTAATATCCATGCTACCCAATCCCTTCAAGGTAATGCACCGCAGTAATAAATCCATTAGCCGCCGTGATTACTCCATTAAGTCTTAATAAAGCCTTGGAGGAATGTATTTTGCCTTCTCAAATGAAACCAGGCTTTTTTATGCTCATTATTCATAATTGTGAACATTGCCGCTCTTCCAGTCAGACATGATGCACCAATAAAAATGTAAATCACCCCGACTGTGAAAACAACGCCCGCTCATCTTTGTCGCCGTCGTCATTGTTTACAAGGTTCGCCGTCTTTCTGCCACAGTCCTGTTATTATTTTAACTTTGAGGCGCATAATGAAACAATAAAATTTTAATAGCTGCAGTTACATCGGGGTGAAAATGTGCTATATGGGCTAAGTGGGGAAACAGAGAAGGGATGTTGTAATTTGCATGTTTTAACAGGATAGTCACTGACATTTAGCTATTTACCTTTCTCGGGGGATTAACCACGGATTAAGCTCTAATCCGGCGTAAAATATTATGTATCTCATCACCACAGCACCCACTCTTTTAATTTGTTTCCAAAGTTTGGATTCCACCTCCCAGGGAAAAGTTATCTAGCCAAGACATGAATGACAGCAAATTGATAGTGGCCATGAGTGAGAACCGGAGTCCCTCGCTCTCCTCTTCGTTTCCTCTCCAGTCACAATAAATTGCCCTCCACACTTATTGAGCAGATCAAGAGACAACAACCTGTTGCGAGCAATGAGGCAATAACACGAGGAAACTGAGGAGTGACTGGAGCTCCTGGTTCGACCCTTCGCTCACAGCTTCAGTTCAATGTAATGTTATTTCTACAACATCAAATGCAAAACATGGATTTCAAGGCGTTTTAACAGACCAAAATCCAACAATTTGACATGAGCAAGCAGAGGAGATGGTGGAAAGGAGAAACTTTGAACATACAGAAACCTGCAGAACCAGACTGGACAGAGAGACAGACGGATTATAGGGAGGGATTCAGACCCTGGTTCGGGTTGTTCCTTCGCGTTTTCCTCCTCCTTCACTCCACTCCCAGTATGTCGTTCTGCACATACTGGTTAGCCTCATGGTTCTCGTTTTCTGCAGCGACTCCCCTCAGACAGCACCTCGTCTTGTTTCCACTGACAGATATTGACGGCTGAATTTCTCCCTCTCTACCTGCGTTTGACTCAGCACAGCTGCTGCTTCCAAGGAAAAGATCTTCAGCGACCATCTGAGCGACTCGTAGCTCGCAGTTATGAAAGTCCTTCATGAATCATTTGTGACATATTTCGACTTTGATTTTGCTGCCATGCATGGAGCACGCATGTGTGAATAGTTCATGGCACTTCGTGAAGAAAAGAGGCGAGCAAGTTGAATTATTTATCAAAACAAGGATTTTGGACATTGATCATAAAGCCGCGCTCGCTCTGACACAGATTCCTTCTCTTTCATCCCATTCCTTGAATCCCTTCCCTTTCTTGCTCTTTGAAGATGCCTGGGAGGCTCTCAGCACGACACGGCGACACCGTCCACCCGACCCCCCCTTTGCAGTGTGAGTTGAGCTTTCGGGGCGCATGCCACCGAAGTTGCAGGCACACTTGTGCAATTTAGGACGATTTCTTAGGCGACAAAAAAACCCGCCTGTGTCATGCCTGTAATTACCGGCAAGCCGTACCTCTTCTCTCTGTCTGACACCACAAGACTGCCGGCTCAACGTGGTTTTTACTGCGTTCTGAGGATATGAAAGACGCTTCAGAACACATAAAAGCTGGTTGTTTACAGCCGAGTCCAGTCAAAACAACTGGTTGTGGTTTGTTGTTGATAGTGCTGTGATGATCCTGGCCACACCGTCTCTGTTCTCACTCATCTTCTGGGTCAGTCTCCCGTCTTTCCTGCTCTCCACATCTCTGTCGACATCTATATTCCTTTTTATCTGACTGGCTGGCTTCATCTCTCCCTTCTATTCCGTCCGTATCGTTCCCCAGTCCGCATTGTTTTAAGCCTACTTATCTTCGCAGCCTTTCAACTAGAAACACAAACGAATGTGCTTCATCGCCAAAACACAACCTGACACCCGGTGCGAGCTCTCACATCTCCTCCTCGGTGCTTTCATCATATTCCTGCCATTGGTTTGATTATGACAAGGAGCCAGGAGAAAAGACAGCCTTGTTTCCGTCTTCTTTTCTTCTTCTTCAAACCACGCTCTCTTTTGTGTTTAATTATTGTCTCTGATAGTGTTTTAATTAAAGCTCTACATCTGACAAAAATGCTAATGATGTGAGGTCTGGAAGCAAATAGAGAGTAACAGAAGTAACAATGCAATGTGTGCCGGGTCCTTGAGAGTAGGTTTATGGCTGCCGTTTGGCTTCATACTGTGAAAATTATCATCTGACAATGTCTCTGATAGAAACTACGCACTAACTTGCACAAAAACTACAATATCATCCATCAAAATTTATTCAAACCCAACTAAAAAAAAATGTATACATATATATATATATATATATATATATATATATATATATATATATATATATATATATATATATATATATATATATACATATGATTGCTTTATTTTATGGAGGACAATTCCAGTGAAAGGTTCAATTCTTTGTCATATTATCACTAATTCAGATTGACAAATAGTATTGGTAATCCGAAAAAGATCCTTGGGATAAAATAATGCAAATGCATTCTATGGAGAACAAAAACCCTGCAAAGACTTATGTGTCAATACCATTCTTGGTCATTAAGATCTTCCTTTCTCCTTTCTTATCCACACTTGCACTTGTCACCGTTTTAGTTTATGGCAAACAGAAGGAGCAAAATGTGCCCAGCAGACATAAGGCATTAGCACTGTGAAAGCAAGCGTTTGTACAGCAAATGGAAATGAGGAGGAAAACACTTCCTGCTACCACTATATGTGGCTGTTTTTCAGACGGTGTGAGCGAACAGAAAGACATGGTTTGAGAGGTGAGAGTTGCAGGAGGCTGGTGCTGAACAAAACTCACTCTGGAAAACATACCACCAGCCTATCACTAGCAGGCCAGATTTCCAAAGCAAATGTTAAATCAACGATTGTTGAACCACTGTCAACGTACCATAACGTTTTCAAGTAAAAAGTTCTGAATATTTTGGTGGTTCATTACCATGACGCTGGTGTTTTGGGGCCACTGAAAACACAACTGACAAAGGCTCTGAACGTGGAATCAACAAGTGGATGAACAACAACAACACTGGCAAAATCCAGAGCAGCATGACTCCCAAACCAGATTCTTCTAGGACTTGGTAGCTTTATACTTGAGAGTTAGCATACTGTCCTCTGCATGCATGTGTGTGTTTTCATGATAAAAACAAGAGACAGCGTCACCTCATGGCCTGGCATGAACACTACACTCACTGTTTCTGCCACCGCCGTGGAAACGGAGATTACACTCAAAACGTTGACATTACATTCAAAACATATCTGAAATGATGCCTGAAATGATGAACAGACAAGAATTGAGACCGGAAATTTATCACGAGTCGTCACGCTGGAAACGTCCAGGGACAGACGACATGGTCGTCAGACGAGCTGAGCTGGACTAGTGCCACACCTTAAACAAGACACGGCTGCACCACCAGTCCACTTAAATATCATCACTTTCTTTTGGAATAAAAAATTTTGACGGCCTTGAAAACTACAATAATTTAATGAATTCAGTTGTGTCCCTCAAGATTTTGGTCATCTCTCCAGAATTTCAGTTTGGAATGTTAATCGCCAGCAGCGTTTTGCATTCCTGCCGCGATCACACCGATGTGTTGCCATTCGCATTACAACTGACCCTTGCCTACTGAGAAGGGCAACGGCATCACACTAAATATCAACGTGGGTGTGTAACCCTGGTTTGACAACAGTCTGAAAGGTCAATATTTAAAGCATAAGGTTAATGCAAGCCACAGGGTAAAGACTGCAAGTCAATATGAGGTCTTACCATCCTGGAAATGCTTGTTGTGAGCAGGAGCTGAGTAGAGGACAGCCGCTATTTCGAAAGGCAAAAAGGGAAAGCGCAGCTGACCAGGACACCAGATAAAGGTTTTAACCCCCGATTTCAGCAGAGAACCAGAGAAGCATCAGTTCTACACCATTAAAATTGCTCGTCAGCGGATAAGTTTGTCAAAAACCCAGAGATCAGTCAGTCACCATCTTCGTTCATCGAGCCAAATCAGTCTAAATCAGCAGACTCAGCGACGAGCCAATCAGAGATCAGCCAGTCGTCCATCAGCAGGGTCAGGTAAGTAAGGAGAACAAACAGCATACAGAACTGTGAATTACACCCATTAACACTATCTGTGAGACGCAGCCTGCTTTACCTTCGAAGCTGCTGCCGTCTTCCTTCTTTGAAAAGTCATTTTTGTCTCTTCTTTCTGCTCACTGTTTCTTTCACGGCACTGCTCTTTTTAATGTGCTTTCTTTCTATTTCCAAGTCTGTTTCTGTCAGATTCCACTTTTTCTCTGTTGGTCAAATGCTTGATTTTTTTTCTCTGAAGAGTTTGGACATTAATTGTCCACCATAGTGTAAATGGTTCTGTATGGGTGAAAATGAAAATATGATTACGTGGGAATATCTGGTTGTCACTCTCCCTTGAATAATTATTCCAAATAAAAATGAGGGATTTCTTCTATTTAATGCTGGTATTTCTATAGTAATTGAAGAAAATGCCACCTTTATTCACTTGCGATGTGACTTAGCCTTCCTCCATCCAGCATTTCAGTCCAGCCAACTCTGGCTCTCTTCCTCTCACTAATCCCTCCTCGTACATTGAAATCACTTCCTTTTTGTTTCGAGTGTATGCAGCATCTGTTGCTGGTTACCCAGATAAAATCCTGCGGGGAAAGCATTCCAGAGAGGAAGATTTCAGTTGCTGAGTGCTTTCAGCTTCTTGCTGCCTTCTCTTAGAGCTTTATGGATTTTACCACCATAAGATGTTGAGCAGGTGGAGAATTACAGGCTGTCAGATGTTGAGAGGCAGAGCAGCTGTACATTAAAACAACGACTGGTTAAGATATGGCACTGATGGGCTTTATTTTTTACAGCAGTGGAGAGAGTCTAATTTACTGTATGTCTTTATGCTGCTTAGACCAAAGTGCTGAAGCGAAAATGCATCAAGTTTGCATTTTAGTTTCACAAAAGTTTTGCATTTACTCATCAGCCTTTTGAAAACAATGTCCGCTGACACAATGAAAGCTATGTCATTTTCCTGTCAGTCACAAGTGGTGCTGTTTTGTTTTGTTTTTTTTTTTAATGAAACCACAGACTTTATAAAAATGGTGAGTACAGACATCCATCTCGACCTTAGTCAAGTTCTACTATATTTAAGTGAAATACTCATTTCCTCATGTCATGAAAGACTTAGATTTCATCGCCATCGGTGTGATAAGCTTCACTTAACCCTTCTCCCTTCCAGCTCGCCAGTCTGTTCAGAAAGTGTAATTCTAGCTGGTTTTCACCTAAATGTTGAAAAAAATCACAAAAAAACCGAGTTGGGCGTTTTTTGGGTTTCTGGGCTGTGTAGGTTGTCAGGGAAATAATAGAGACATGCATGTGTCCATATTATCTTACAACCACCCTTATACAAAAGGCCAAGCAGTAATGAAAAAAGAGAATAAAACTGAATTTAGAGGGATTGATTCAGACAAGCTCCAACTCATTCGGACATTGGGACTAAATGACGTTTAGCTAATTGATAAACTCATATAAAGGTTGTTACAGAGGTCAAGCTAAGCTGGTCAGGGCCCAGGGTCCAGTCCAGTAGCCTGCCAGTTTACTCATCACAAGTCACAGCAACAACTCTCTGACCTGATTTCGAAATCAGACTCGCAAACCCTCTCATGAACTAAATATATCCTTGTCTCATGATTAACATTTTTTTTTTATTTTTTTTATGACCAGAGGATAAAATAACTTTTGCCACTACAGGTTCATCCAACCTCCCAAAAAGCCACGGCTCATTCTGCTCTTCATATCAGATACTAGACCATCAGCACCACTTTTCATGCTTGAGCCGCTCAGCCACTAACACGGGCACATTTCTCTTGTTAAACAGGAACCTGAGATCAAATCGCCTCCTCTATTGTATCAGCGCCATATGATCGTCACATCACAACACAAAACCCCGGAGCTCGGAGGGCTGAACTGCTGCGAACAGTTGAATAAGCGATGAAGCGTCTGCAGCAGATGTTAAAACATAATGAAGTTAAAATAATAGGAGCAGGTTGAGAGGAGTTTCACCGATATGAGGTGTGAATTTAAATACAGAGTAATTTCCACGTCAAGCCATTCACTTCACAAAGTGACAGTATAATAATGAAACTGAGTTTTTTTTTTCTGCCATCACCTTTCAATTGAAACTTCAGTCACCGTTGGATGTACCTGGATATAAAAACCACAGAGGAAACCTTTTTTTTTTTATTATTTACGTTTTTCATGTCCAACAAAATAAATGTCTTTCAGTCGTTCTCCTGATGCTTCCTAAAGGTAGGGACTCCCGTTTTCAGTATTCATTAGCAGCTTGACGTGATATTGGACACACCTACAGATGCTTCTTTTGGTCGATTTGTACTGACAAAGTAAATTAAAGTGTGAAGATGTGCGTTTGGACGACACATCCTCAGCAGACTGACACTCAACAGACTCAATGGGTGCAAACAGTTTCTAACTGGGCATTAACCAAAACAGCTGATCCATTGATTGACTGAGACATGCCGGACCCAGCGGGTGCTGGAGGTTCCTTAACCGCGGGCTCCTACCATGTGGAACCGGCTCCCAGTTCTCTTTCACTTCCCTTGTTTCTTTCATGTCATGTTTTATAACTACATGTCATTGACCATTGTTTCTCTAGTAGACAATGAACTCTCTGTTTATACATGAAATGTATGTCTGTCCTATCTCCTTCTCTTTCTGCCCCCCCCCCACCCCAACCGGAAAAACAGCGAGCCGCCACCTCTGAACCTGCTTCTGCAGGTTTCTTCCTTTTAAAAGGGAGTTTTTCCTTTCCACAGTCGCTTATGCTTGCTCATGGATCTGTTGGCTTTTCTCTGTAAAAATGTCTAGAAATGAATATGTTGTAATTGGCACTTTATAAAAAGAAAAGAGAGAAAAAAAAAGGAGTTCTCCTCTGTTACACAATAAGAGGCTTTAAAGAGCTATCAGAACCCCGTCAGTTCAGCTCCGTTTACATGACAAGTGAGAAATGCTCAACTTCTGTTGCGTGTTGGGGGTCTGCTCAGACAACGGCGGTGCCTGGAGCCACTGAAATTTCCTGAAAATGGCTCAGAAGGCGGAGCTTTTTGAAAATGACCCACCTCCATCTCTGTGGAAACAAGGGAAAACACAACTCTCTGAAAGAACTCTGCCTCTGTGTAAATCTCTAACCAATCTCCATGTAAACTGGCTTCTTCCACAACATGTTCCAAGGTGGAACTTTTTGAAAACTTTGAAAATGGGGGAAAACACACCAGCTCCATGTAAACGCAAGAAAACACAACTTTCCCGAAACACTGCTCGTGCACATGTACACCATGGCTGTAGCAATCCTAGGTCGTCTGTCCACGAGGTTTACAGCAGACTGTTCTCAACCACCAGCGCCCCCTCATGCCCTGGCATGCTCACTGCAGTGTCTTCAGTGTTTCTGCTGTTTTTGTGCAAATGGACATCGTTTTTAAAGCGCTGCTGGGAAAACGTGAACCTTTTCTAAAGCAAAAACAATGCGTCAAAAGGGGCCTTAATCTGTGAAGCAGAATAAACTTGACTGCTATTTTGTCAGCATAAAACCAAATTGAAAAGTCACAAATTGGAAAACAAGCACCTTACACTTGCTAAATAGCAAATGGTAAATGGTAAATGGTAAATGGTCTACACTTATATAGCGCTTTTTTACACTGCATTGACAGAGCCCAAAGCGCTTTACACTGCATTAACACATTCACCCATTCACAAATCATCTTTCAATCAAGGACAAAATCAAATGTCAAACACAAATTCTAATGATCATTATTATAACAGTTATGTGGCTATTGTGCATCCCAATGAGCAGGAAAACAAAGACATGCTGTCACTTCTGGGTCAATTGATTCAATGATGTGAACTTAAAGCTGCTGTAGGCAGGATTTTGCTAGTCAATGCTAATTTTTCTGTGTTTTCTTTGGATTAAATGTTAGAGTATCCTTTGATAATCCTTTAGGAGTGTAGCATAACTGCACTACCGCGAGGGCGCAGCGTTTCCATCTGTCTCTGTTCTGAGCTGAAAAGGAATCTCAACCGCTCCCGGTATCTTTGACCAATCAGAAGAGGCCCTGAGGCTCTAACCGTGATTGGTCGAGGGGCGTTCGTCACACATTCTTGTGGGAGGGGCTTAACTTGCGTAAGGGCGTGATGTCAGAGAAAACAGGACAGGATTGGCTGTGCTGGGTTTCAAATCGCCATCTTAGATGGGTCAAATCGCCATCTTACTTAGCATCTTACCCTAAGCAAGATGACGGACATGCCGAATCCTGCCTACAGCACCTTTAACAAGAATTCCATGAACAGACTGACGAAAACACAAATACATGTTTTCTAAAGCATTCTTGTATTTTTTCCTCATTAAGTCTCAAACTAAATTGAGAAATCTTTTCACTGGGACTAATTTGAGGCTTCTACTCTGTAGGTCTGCCCTGCAGGTATGCACATATTGCATGTGCAGAGTGTAGCTTACCGAGGGGAGAGAAAAGGGGTATTAAGTCCAGTCAGCCTCCAGTAACCAAAGCGTTTCATTACTGCTGCCCTCCGTGTTCAGCCGTACATTCTGTACCCTGTTTCATGGGCACGCCTGCTATACCTCTGTGTCTTAATTATTTCAAAAGCCATGCAGCTCAGCAGGTATGCTGAAGTAACAGCCCTCTGTGGGAGCTTCCCTTCCCAGCTTGGGAGGGAGCGAGACAGCAGGAGGAAGAAACGAGTGAATCGAAGGAGGAACGAGGGAAAGAACTGCTGCACGTCTTCCTCTTTCCTGCAGCTTTGTTTCCTTTACATGGAAATAAGAGGTGAGACGGCGGAACATGCTGAAAGAAACACGAACAAAGCCTTTAATGATGCAAGTTCGGAAACACTACAGACTGAGTCAAGACGTTTCGTGGGAAGTTTGAGCATATTCCCTTTAAGATCGGTCGCTAATATATTCTAACTCATGACTTGGGTTTGCATTCTTGTAGCAACACCAGAAGGCGGATCGGCTGCACATATGCAGACATTCACACATGGATGCTGGCCAGTGGAAGTGCCATCCTCTCGTATTTGGCAGGCGGCTCGGCGGCCCGCTGCCTGCCGAGGAGTCCCGTATTTCAGAGTACATTGAAATGTTGCACAATTTGGTAGTAACACAGGCTGAAAACTGACTCTCTTTTTTTTTTCTCTCATGCCAATTTCAAGGCTCAGTTCACCTGAATCAGAAACACCAATTACAACTGTCAGCCCAGTGGCATGAGGGACTCCTCATGGGAAAAATCACCACTGCCGCCTTTATTGTGAATATATACTGCAGTGTCTTTTTTTTTTTCTCGAGAGAGGCAAATGCTTGTCTTAGCATGAGTTTCATTGAGGAATTAGGATGGGAGCAGTTTGTTTTGAACCTCAAAGCTTTGTACCTGAACTCTGCTATAAATTGTAAAGTCCGACAGTGACCGAGTCTATTAACCTGCTGACAATCATCGAGCGTTCATTGATAGCTAATGCTGTTCTGTCATGAAGACTGTTCTGTGAAAGTGTTTTGCATGTTGGAGCCAGGTCTAATTTCTTTTGCAAATTCTCTAAAAGCAGAATAGCAGTAAGAGATTCCTGTGGGAAGGAAAGTTTAATCTATGCTTTCGTGGTTAACACACAAGCAAAATACATGGTCATTTTGTTATAATGCTTTTGTCCCAAACTTAATGTGCAGTCCTGACTGTGTAACTCACCAAAGAATCAAATAAGAATTTTCACTTTAAAATTGTGATCATCACATTAAGGCTTGTACAACAAGCACATTTTACATAATTGAAGGTGTCCCTAATCCTCCTATTCATGAATGATGGAAGACTTACGTATACTCGATCCAACTTTTTGGGAAAACTCAGACTCTCTTTTGACTTTAAGAAAAACAAAACTTTTGTGAAATGCATTCTCATGTAGCCATGGTGAATAGTGCTCCTGCTCATGTGCGGGTGGATGGATGACCATAACGTCAGACTACAGAGCAGTGTGACTCTCAGGGCTGAAGGACATGAAGGACTAGCGTAGCTGTGATTGGTTACAAATAATAAAATGTCTGGCCCACACAGTGGCATGAGTTTTCGAAAATCATATGATTAGAGGTTTGTCTGTGACCCTGAATTGCCTGTATTTGTGAGAGTGTGTCTGTCTGCGTCCGCCCTGTGGACTGGCGAACTGTCCAGAATGTACGCTGCCTTCCGATAGATGGATGGGTCATAAAAAGCTACCCAGCTGAAATTCCAAACTCTGAAACATAATAGAAAATATCCTCAGCGACAAATCCCCTTACCACCATCCCACTACCCTTACATTGGTATAGTTACATGGAACACAGTTATTGCGGGTGTTAAGAGACCCTCAGTATTTAAACTTCTTCAAAAGCATCATCGAAGGAAAATGTGGAGACAAAATACTCAATACGGTCTTTGTTGTCAGCTCCATTGTCATTTGCCTACCTGCTGAGTAAGTGCAGCATTCTGTCAATAGCAAGCAATCACCTGTAAGCCAAAGCACCGCTCTGACTGCAAATGAGTAGCTTCAGCTGAAGGAGCTGGCGTCGTCGACAAATTGTCACAAATCAAGCCGTTCGGGGGACACGTGAAGAGTGCCAACACGTAATCAAGGCAACAGCTCCGTGCACAGTCGGGTAGATATGCAGCCGCACTCCGTCACAGACGGAGCACGATGCAGGGAAAGAGGGAAAACAGGCAGAGGAAGATTTACTGCGAGGCTCTTCCTCACACTCAGACACGATGGGGTGCATGTTGAGAGTCATCAGTCATTGTAATTGCATTTAAACAGGCCGAGGTGTTCTGTCTTGTCCTGCTAAATGCATGACACCGACGAATGCAAACACATCATTCTTCACAACGCTGCATCTGTCTGAGAGGAGAGGAGGACGAGAAACAATGAAGCAATCATTATAGAGAGGACGTTCAGATCACAAGCATATGTGACTTTGACGCGTTCATTTATTCTACTGATGAGTAACAAATTAACCCCTCAAAAGCTGGAGAGATACTGATTTGACACATTGAAGCATCTACAGGGAGAATGTGAGTCAGTCAGTGTATTCAGGATCTATATGTGATGTTATGCATTCTGATTGAAGTCCAGCTTACACAATGTTGTCAGGGAAAATTAATAGTTTTAGCTTATTTGTTCCAGAAAATGAACAAACACATTTGTAATGTGAAGGTCACTAGTTGGTGCTGTTTACTGTTTGAACATACAAGCATCCAGAGAACAAAACACTATATGCATTAACAATGGTGAGAACAAAGACAATCGTATGGACAGATGAACAAGTTGGATTGTTATTATGGCGACTGTCAACAAACTTCAAGTCTACATTTACAGTCAGCATTGCTCGAATTTCTATGGGTCACTTTTAGAATTAAGATTGTCATGACCTACTTTTTGAAAATGAAGGAAGATCCTTCACATCAATAAGTCATCCTTTAAGTTCCAAAGTGATCAAAAATAGATTCTCCGTGTGCAATGAAGCTCTTCGAGAAATGTGTGGCGGCCCCACATCCTGTGTTTTTAATGAGAAATCCTTGTCGTGGTTGATTCAGCCTACAGCGGTAGGGACTGACCCGGGTCCACACACTTCGCCAAAACACAGCTTTTACACAGGGATCTGGAGAAAACAGCAGGGATTTCTGTTTTGACCTGCACTACACCGACAATATTATGTTCTGTTCACACAATTCTTGACCTTGAACAAGGCAACACCTGTGCTGAAGAAGGTGGCTAACCTCTCCAATGCTTGGACCTGCATGAAAAGAGGAACTTCTGAGCTCAGCTGAATTTTCACAGAACCAGTTTAACGAAGGACAAGAAGATGCAATAAGCAGAGAATGAAAATGAGAGAAATGGGATACAAAACATGTTGCAGCTCTTGATTTCATTCCATTCATTCGGTAAAACGGTGTGTGAATGTGTGATTGTGTATTAGAGATAAACAGAGCAAAGGAAGAAGATCAAGTTCAATCACTGAAAATCAGCAATCAAACAAAATGAAAAAGGAAACTGCTCAGAGAGAACAACGACGTGTGTCCAGAAGAACCTATGCTGCAGGTCTTGGGCTTAACTTTTAAAGTGAAAACGAAACATTTTAGCTGCGTTTTGGGATTCTGTTCACACAATAACGGTGCTCCCAGCCACTAGAATGAAATCATCACATCACATGCTACACATGCTAATACACACCAATCAACAATAATAGGTAACCTGACTCCGCTGAAGGCTGCTGGTTAGACATAGGGCCATTGTGTATCTCTGGTTGGAATGTAATGAAGATAAACAGGATGTTTAAGCAGCACTGAGCCACTGGAGTCGAATCTTCGACAGTACAATAATGACATAGGTCGTGTTTAACTGGAGGCTAAGCACACTGGCAGCTCCACTGTGTTACTGATTGCAGGTCTTTTCACAATTCGCAGGTTTTTTTCTTCCTCCTCCTTCTTCTTGAACCTAATGCCAATTTAGTGGCTTTGAAGTGAGGTGAATTTAATTGGGAGAGCAACTGCAGGAGAGAAAGGTACAGAGGGAGAGAGACAAAGAGAGCGAGGCAGGGTGTTTGCATGTGTCAGAGAGCCAAATTTAAAGCCAACACAAACTGACTTTTAAGACCAGTTAGCAAGCTAAAATAATTAAAGCTGCCGGCAAGTAGACTGCATTTATTTGAAGATTAGAAATTAAAGTGGTGAAGTAACAGATGGACAGCACGAGATAGAAGGAGCTGACAGGCAAGGGAGTACATGTCAAACTTTTTAATGAAGCAGATCTGAATGGGAGTTTCCTCCCGATTCATAAACAAGTGCAGAGGAAGACATCTCAAACAACTACAGATTCCTTTAGTGCTCAGAGTGCCTCTGGGGACGGCGCACACTGCGACTCACACCTCTGGTCATGAGTGAGTGACGGCTCGTCGAGAAAGCAGACTGACTGAACGGTGCCCTCCTGAGGCTGAGTTCACTTCTAATAAGCTTTGGTCAAAGTGGAACCATTTATATCTGCCATCCTCTTTTAATCAATACAAATCCAAATCATTTCACTTCTCTTGGTCCAGAAACAAACATGTATACCTTCAATTCAGTAAGAGGCAACTAGAAAACCATCCAAGACATGAGCTTTAGCTTCATGATGGCCGCACGTCCCTTTAACCTTTCCACAAACCTCTTTGTTTTATTTCTTGCCATATGACGCTACTTTGAGTTAAAGGGAAAGCTGATAACATTCTACTGAACGAGGGTTTGAATCCTTTCTCTCCATCTGTCTGCCTGTCCTATCCTGTTCTCTCTATCTATCCCCGAAATCCAACTGGAACTGAAAGTCTCCTCTGAGTCTGGTTCTGCAGGTTTCTTCCTGTTAAAAGAGACGTTTTGCTTTCCACCATCTCCTCGCTTGCTCATGTGGAATTGAGTTAATCTCTGTAAAAGCGAGTTGAATTAACTGTGTTGTACTTCACACTGTAGAAATAAAACTGAATCATTATTACGAGGAAACAAATCTAATACGATTCAAACCAAGGCTGCAAATAAAAGGTCGACCAGAGACCCCTACCCAGAGATGAGCAAGGGAAATTACAAACTCTTCACTTTCAACTTTTAGTAGAAGTAACTAAGAGTGTCAGTTATAAAGAAAAGCAAGTTCTCTTATTACTCTCAGACAGTATTAGCATACCACAAGCCCTGAAAACAATAACAGCAACATTATTATAAAAACAAGATAACTGTGACAGTATTTTACCATCCTGGGTGATAAAGTCTGTAGTAATTGTAAATATACCACAGATTGTGTTATTGCACAGAATAAATAAATGCATAATGTATTTTACACACAGTGAGCAGTAACGAGCAGATATTTAGCATTTTAGTAAATAAAGAATTTCCCTCTAGAAATATCTATTGTATTTGGACAATTTAATGAGGAAATAAGATTCATTTCACAAATAGAGGGAAGAGTTTTGGTCATTTGACTACAAGAAAGATTAATTAAAGTTTAAAAATATTGAGGTTTAACCTTTTTTCTTTGTCTCATTAAGCTTTTTCAGTTACTGTCATGCAATCTTGCATTGAACTTTTATGTCCTGGTGCTTCTTTCGAAGTATAAAGACATGGAAAACAAAGGAACGGCGTTGAAGATGTGGTTGATTGCAGAGTATCATGCTGCCAACTGGAGATCAGGTTTGACTGTGTCTATGTTAACCTTCATTACATCAATCTGAGGAAACGTTTCAAACGTCATGAAAATGGATATATTTAGCTCTCTCTTGAACGTGTTGGTGTTTCGCTACATTAATACTGGAGCTCAAGATGGAGTCGTTTGTCTTTTGCAGTGATCAAAGTCATCCTGGCCTGAAGATTTTTTGTTTCTTCTCTTTTTTCCCTACTCTGCAGCTTCCGTAATGACCCCACCACATCTTCTTTTCAGTCAGTAATCAAGACATTTCTCTTTTTCTTTGACTCCCGCAGTTTCACCCCGGTCTCTACTTCGCCGCCCACTCACTCCTCCTCCTTGTTTTCCTCATTGTTGTGGCGCCTCCCTCTCTTCTCACACCTTGACCCCATGAATCACAACACCTCAACTTCTTTCCTCATTCCTATTCTCTCCTTTCATTGCGCTACAGTTTCTGTGAAAGCCTCTTCCCTCGCTCTCCTTTCCCTGAGAGTCGTGAGACCTTCTCATTGTTCGGTCCCTTCTCAAAATCCTCTTCACCCCTTTCACTCCGTTTACCCGAAAAGAACTCTGTTCTTGTTGTCATTGCTTCAAGATACGCCGTCTGGCTTTCTTCCTTTTTCATCTCAACTTCTATTTGGACATCACTAGCTGAGGTGCTTTGCTGTCAAATAACCTGTGGCTCTATTTGTTCCTTCAGTCGTTGGTCCGTTTTCCACAAGTGAAACTTTTGGTTTTTAAGACGCACTTTTGGTTTAACTTTTTACCTGAATATCACACAAACTGCTCTCTGCTTCTTTGAAGCACATTTTGGATGCAATGAGAGTGTTTTTACTCCCTGAAACATTGAAACCCTATGCGAAAGACAATGGTACCCAAAGCCACTGAAAACACAATTTTTCAAGGATGACTCCATATGGGTGGAACTTGTCAAAAATGCTCAAACTCAGTGTAAACGCATGAAGACACTGCTTTTCAGAAACACTACCACGGTGCATGAGCACCAAGGCCGTAGTAAGAAGTTCTTCTACCCACTGAGTGTCAGGACTCCTTCAGTCTGTCTTTTTCAAGTCAAACTCTCAGTAAGATGTCACTTCCTGTTTTATTTTACCTTTGGTGTCTCTCGTGCACTTCCCCTTCTGGCCACTCCTTCGGTGCGTCTAATTTGTCTGATGTACTTCGCCAGTTCCCTCAGTGTGTCACTGCCAGATTGCCTTCGTCTGTCGAACCGCTACAGTCCCCCTCCCTCCCCTCCGTCTTCCCTCGTTTCTCAGACCTGTTTGGACTTATCTTTTTGTTTTGGACTTTGTCTTTTCACAAATAAACTCAAACGGTGTCTTCGAGTCTGCTTTCGGGTTCCACCAGTCCCTGACACATATTCTCCTGGCACTTGGTTCTTCAACGTTTGAGAGTCACCTGGCGATCCACCTTTGTCATCTGACCATATGAATGTCCGTATTATTAGTATTAGTATTTATTGGGCCACCTCCATGAATACACCAACACATGTTTGTCAGGAACTGGTCTTTTCCCTTCATCTTTGGTCTTGGAGAGTTTTTGCTCCTCCTCTGCACCTCACCAACCTTCGCACTTTGTTTATATTTCCTGTTTCTTGTGACCAGTGTTTGCCAGCTGACCAATTCAAAACTTAAATGACAAAGAAGAACATATTTTCAATTCAGATATAAAGAAGAGTGGAACAACGTGAATATGTGAACTCATTCTATGACATTTTCTACAGAGAGATGCCAATACTCGTCAAACGCAAATGGTGAAGCTACGCACGTGGTGAGAGAGATCACAGATGGTAATATTGATAACAATGTTCCATCCCTTGTGTTTCCTACAGGAAAACTGTCAGGACTTTTTCCCTCCATTGATACTCCTTTGGTACCTCTCCTGCAGAATTTGGCACATAAGTAATTTTTTTTCTAACACCACTTCCCTCATCCTCATCTTCTCTTCCCTCCAGGGTTAAACTCGATGGCCCAGGTGTGTATGAAAAAGCCTTATCTGTCAAAGCAAAGCTGGCGAGAGTGTGAGGGGTTGTTAGGTAGGCCAGCAGACTTTTGTGAGAGCAGTTCCCAGTCTTCAGAGCAGCCTCAGATGTGGAAAGAGAGGTGCGAATGGCCTGGGAATTCACTTAGAGTAACAGAAGACTTTCTGAAACTGATCTTTATGGGAGAAAATGACTCCTCTCACTGTTACACAGAGGAAATACCCAAAAATTCTGGCCTTCAGCAACTTCAGTCAACGGATCCCATTTAAACAGATTCGTTTCTTGGTACTACTTGCACAGCCAGCTTCTCTCTGAGAAGTGAAATCAACCTGAGCAATGAGGATCCCAACTGCGTGTGAATAGCCACAGGTCAGACTGAGCGAGGGAAACAGACCTTGAACTGGACCGGTTTAATTTTTATACCCTAAGTTCCATTTTTTAAAATCCAAGTCTTCTGGAATCTAAACCGTCATGTGACAGAATCTGGAGGCATTTCTCACATTGGACGTTTCTCATGGTTTAAATGAGATTTCAGTTTCTGTGTTCATGTGTCTTCCCTCTTTGGAGCGTTCCGGCTCCACATCGATGCTCCATGACTCTTTTCAAAAGCTTCTGTTAAAAAAACATAGATTTAAACTTGTTGATCATCACTCAATGCACTCCATCAAACCCCTTTTTGTACTGTTATCATTAAGATTTGATGATCTTATCTCGTCTTTAATCTTTTGCAGTCATTGGAAGTCTGTTAATCACACTGTCTTCCTCTAAGTGGTGCATTAATTCTTCAGGAGCTTTTTCCCGACCTCTCACACTGATAGTACTTTAAAAAAAAAGTGATTATTTGGTGAAAAACTATAAATCACACCTATAATTAATGTTCAGATTAATTTTTCTGTAGTTTTTTTTTTTTTAATCTTGCGCTATAATTGACGCAGGCAAAGGTTAATTTGTATGAAAATAGTCATCTGCCAGTTACTGAGACTGAATTAATGTCCAATTTGGAATGCTCATTATGGAATTGTGCTTGACAGGGTTCGCTCTTTACACGCATTTTTTTTTAGATAAATTGGTTTTGAGTTTACAACACATGCATTACACCCTATTGTGACTGTTTTTTCCGCTGCATTTTTTAACACTAGTAATCATCATTTTAATGATCACATTAATCGAGCTAGCGTCAGATTTTAATTTAATACAACCACTGTTCAGAAAATGCAAACACAACACAAATTCATTAAAAAATCTCAACATTACACATGGGTTCTGTTGCAACCCGTACATGTTTTTCTGCACGATTTTCATTTGGAGTTGGATTCAAAAAGTTTTGAAAGCAATTTACTGATGTGTTTTCTGAATCTGAAGGATGTCAGCGTTCGGTCCTTTGGGTTGTTTTTTCTTCGTTTGACAACAAAGCCTGAGAGTCCCTGGCTGTATCGCTCTGGGGAATCACGCTCTGGATGAGCAATGTGACGGCATCCCAGAGCTTCTTTTGACATTCCTGAAACAAATTTAACAGCAAGAAAGTTCTTGTTTCAGAACTGCTGGTCGATGCTTGAGTGGGTGTCCTGTGGGTTCTGGCTTTGTCTTTACAATCAGATGAATATTACCTTATCGGTGACTGAAGTAGGTGTGTGTGTGTGTGTGTGTGTGTGTGTGTGTGTGTGTGTGTGTGTGTGTGTGTGTGTGTGTGTCTTAGTGATGGACTGGTGACCTGTTGAGGGTGAATTTCAACCTGGATGAAGGGGTGGAAGCATTCCGTTTCAGATACTCTCCTTAGGTGAAACAATCCAGTAATTAAAGAAAAGCATTTACCGGTCAGATAAAATTTATTCCAAAAAATCTTATGTAACATACGTCAACCATTCCATTTGAGTTGATCACAAAGACAGCGTCCCTATAAAGGGAGAAATCTCCTGTCAGTCTTCCTTTTGAGAAGATGGTAACAGTGTTATCTACAGTGGGCTGTCGTCAAGACCACTTAACATGAGACTGAGTCAAGACCAAGACCAGAGCATCCCAAGACCCTGACGAGACCAAGACCAGAGCATCCCAAGACCCTGACGAGACCAAGACCAGAGCATCCCAAGACCCAGACAAGACCAAGACTAGACCATCCCAAGACCCAGACAAGACCTTGGGAAAAAAAAGGCTGCTCTCGAGAACAACAGCACTTACAGAGTTATACAGTTTGGTGTAAAACAATAGGAGGGAACCACTTGGTATAGTTTTCTGTGTTTTTTCAAGATACCACTTGAGACAGTTTGGATTTATTTCAGGTGGGTGGAAATCTAGTTTTTGCTCAAAGCAGTAAGAGATTGAGGGTCAGGAGGTCGATGTTCATGTTCATGAAGGTAGTGCTGGCTGTCCATCACGTTGCAGAGATCACACTTCATGATATGAGCAGGAACAAATGGATTTTGAAAGGTTTCTTGGGGATAAAGGCAGACTTTTATCAGATTCTGGCTTGGTAAATGGTAAATGGTAAATGGTAAATGGACTACACTTGTATAGCGCTTTTCACCCTGCATAACAGAGCCCAAAGCACTTCACACTGCAATATCACATTAACCCATTCACACCATACTGGGTGGCTTGGTGGGCATCTGAATTCATCTGTTTGTTTGTTTTTTTCTGAATCCATCTGAAACAGCTCAAAATATTAATTTCATCACAGATGTCACTGAAATAAAGTTTGTTTGGTAGTTAGAAGTGTGTCAACAAGTCTTAGAGTCAGGTTCGGTTTTGTGCAATGACAACGTCAAGACAACATGAACATGAAACATGCTGAATGTACACAAATCCTGTAATATATTCTAGTTCTGTACTTCAAAGATTGTAGCTGCAGGGAGCTGGCCAAGCCAACAGCAATCATATGGCAGGGTTGGTGGAGATGGGAAAGGCGGCTATTCCACCACCGGACAAACACAAAGAGATTAGCAGGCACTGAAATCCACATTGGTAGGTGTGCGGTCACTTCAGAATCACAGATTAACCTCAATCATTATATTGAGAGAAGAACCGACAGAAAAACTTTACACAAAAAGGGAATATTTGAAATCCAACATGGTCTTGCAGCAGATTGAAGCAGGAAAGTTTCTCATTGTGAGCCAGCAGTGTCATCCAACCACTAATGTCTTCATTAGCACGCAGGCGTACACGAATGACCGCTGTGGCTGGAGCAGCGTCGAGTTTATCAGCAACGGGGTTCTCTGTGGAAGAGAAAACACTCAGACGAGCCAAGAAGAGACAGCAGACAGTATGTCTGAGAGTGAGAGCGACGACTGGACGACTGCGCGACAGGAAGTGAGCGACAGAAGGAGATGACAGCAAACAAGTGGAGCTGAAAAGCTGTGAAGTGCTCCTGAAGTCTACTTGCGTTGACAGCGCTCCACTTTTCCCGCTCGCTCATGTTCTGGATCGCACTGCGTTCGCCTGATCCTTTTTTCACCCCCCATTCTCACATCCCCTCTTCCCTTCCATCCAAATTAATACTTGTTTGGTTTTTGAAAATTCTCTGTGTGTCTCTCTCTCTGCTTCCCTCCAGCTTTTGACGTTGACTTTGTAGCATAGCCCAGTTAAATAAACCAGTTCACCCAACTGTGACGCCAATAAATAAAGCAGACTGTGTACTGTAAATTATGTATTCTGTGTCTGTGATTGTGTTTCATGCATGCAATATCTATATTAGTACACGCCTGGCAGGTTTCAAGCAGTCTACGACCAAATCCATGTTTTTTTCTGTATGCAAATATTTCTGTGACAGCTGAAAAAATCTTAGAAAGTAAGTTACACTCTAGGAAAAAAGAAATGGGACACAGTGTAAAAAACCACAAAAACCCCAATGAGATGATTTTGAAAAACACCAACGAAAATAAAAGGCACAAAGTTGAACTGAGCCAACAAATGTCTGTAAAACTTGCCTATTAAAAAAGAAAAAAAGCACATTCCCAGCGCTGGTAAATAAAATCAAAAAGGTCCAAATCAAGCTTGAGAAATGGTCTTGCTGGATACATTAATATCGACTAACTGAGGAAATCACTGAGACCTTGAGTCTGTTCATGCAACGTTTCATGTGGAAACACGATAAAAAACTTTTTTGTTGTCATATTTTATTTTGAGAAAGATTTAGTGTTTACATGGAAACATCTTGTAAACACTGCCTGTTTACACAGAAATGGCAGAAACACTAAACAAGCTGTAGTTAGCAAGCCAGGCCATGAGTTGGTGCTGCAGTTTGTTCTTGTAATAAAACTACACACAAATGTGTGCAGAGAAATAAACACTATCCATATAAACAATGCTGAGTAAATGAATGACGCGATGGACAGACAGCGAAGTTGGGCTGATCTTCTAGTTGAAACCCTTTTCACTTTTCTGTAAATGCAAAGATATTTTACGTCTGAAATAATCAAACCCAAACCAGAATAACTAATATTTGAAATGGTATCGTCCGATGTTTGACATGTGGTTTGATAAACCAGAATTCAACAACTTCTCTTGAAACACTTCAGTCGTGGAGGAGGTTTTCTCTGAGGCAGACACGAGGCCTCCTCCAGCTGGGTATCGGCTCACAGTTCAAGCGCTGGCATCAGTGACACCAATGTGCATGAGTGTACACGACATGTGTGACTTGCACATCTGTGAAGTCTCCAGTAATGCTGAATAATGCATCCGTGTATTGGTGCAGCATATGGCGCCGTGCATGTGATGCATTTTACATGGAAGAGCTCGCTTATCTGAGCAAGGAAAAAACAAATGTTTTGCAGCAGCTTGTCTGAGTGCAAAAAGCATGTAAAGTCATGCAAGTGGATGATTAGATGGCATTTGAAACCACTTAGATCAGCAACAAAAACACCTACACAGATATGCAAATATTTTCTGTACATGTTAGTGTTTGTTTTTTTTTATTGTAAATATGATCTACTGTTTGTAGAATATGAGAAAAAAAAACTGTAGTTAAAATAAACAGAACAAACTCAAACTTCTTTATGAAACAAGCAAACAACAACAACAATTTGACTTAACCTCATTGAACCAATAAAAAAAAACATCTTGAAATAAGCATCGATAACAAATGACGAAAACTAAAATTTCAAGAAGTTATGTCCTGCATTACCGCTATATCCTTCAGCATGAAACAATCAAATGTTTCCAGATGTTCATGTATGGCTTGTTTTGAGTGTGTATTGCTATGTTTTCCATCTTTCTGAATGATACTGCTGGACCCACAGAAGCCACTGAGCCACACACACAAACACATGGACAGAAATGAAATGAGCTCTCCGGACTGTTAAAGTGAGACCCGCTGCATCCAGATCAGGTGTGAATGTTATGAAGAGGACAGACATTTATTGCTGTTCCAGCTGATCTGGTCTCACTCTCCTTTCCTCACAGAAATAAGGTGTGACCTTGAAAGACATTGCACAAAATATTGAAACACAGTTCTGTTTAATGTTCTCAAAAATCTGTCCAGTCGTCAGATGTGTCTGAAATCTTCCACTGATTAGGGTAAAATTACTTTTAGATGATAAATAATATTTTGAAGATGATAAAAGAAGACCAGATCAATAAAGAATTCTGTATCAGGGCATCAACTCTGTCCTCAAACTAAGCTCATAAATTGGGTTTAGCTCATGATTATTACTGATGGTGTTTTTCTACCAAAGACTGAACTGACTATGGAGCAGTAGAAAAGCCTGAAAGTTCATTTTTTAAAGGATGCACCAGTATATCACTGTATTGAAGGACAAGTATAAGCAGTAACCTTTAGCTACTTGTCGATACGAGGCCTTAATAGATGCCATAAAACTCTGTGCGGTATCAGACCTGATACCTGTATCGGTGCATCTGAAACATTTCATCTACAGCAGTATAACGTGGGAAAAACAAATAGCAAATGGATTCCATTTTAATATTGTTTCTTCACTGTTTGTCAGGCGTGCAAAGTGGTTACAGCGTTAATCCCATTCACACATTCACACAACAGCAAAAAGCAAAGACATTCTGGAAATACTGGACATCTAAATGTAACTGCTGTCTGCAGAAGGAAGCTTCCAGCAGCCGGTTTTCAGGGCGTCACTTCTTCAAAAACCAGCAAACAGAGGCAGCCATCTTCCTTTCATTCCCACACTAAAACATCTACATGAAAGCAACGCGGTGTCTCCACCTGCTGAGAAAACGAAGCGCTTTTCACTTCAGCAAGGACGTTTGAGCGCTCGTCGACAGAGTCGGCACTCAGTGACTCATCAGCTCAACCTTGCATCCAGGAACAACCTTCCCTCAATATGTGCTGCACTAAAGTTCCCTGCATGATATATTCTATCAAAATGACTCACTGGCTCCTCAACAGATCATCAAATGTCCAGTTTCACACAGATTCAATGCGAGAGAGACGCCAAAAGATCAAACCTGTCAAGAAAAAGACGAGACCAGAGAGAATAGGCTCCTGAATGTGAAGTCTGCAGGCGCAAGGCGAAAAGGAGACGGCTCTGAGCAGCAGCACAATATTGATCTACGGCCGCTTTTAAGAGAAATGTTAGTCAACTTGATGATCAGAAACAGCTGGTAGAAAAATAAAAAATGTGTCCTCTTCTCTACAAGGTATTAAAACTGAATGTGGACCTCCATATTTGATAACTAAAGCTGCCTGCATGGTGCCTGGCACTGGGTGGTGGGTGGACATTAGACGATATAACAATCCATAGCTGGTTTTGTTTTGTTTTTGCAGATATCTTTCTTTTGGCGTGACCTCTAGTGTTCATTTTGAAAATGACAGCAGCAAAGTCTGGATAGGAAAAGCGTCACATGAAGAATCAAACAACACTTTTACCCTGAAGGCCAGTGTTTGTGTTTTATACGGTGTGAAGTGGACAAAACTGAGAGTCGCTTATTTCGTTTATGATTATTACAAAACAGACAAGCTGACAGTTTTCATGGTTTTCACAGTATCTTAGGTCCTTTCCAAGTGAAAACCAAAAGCTTTTGTTTCCATGAAAGCAGATTTAATTTTCAAAATGTTGCCGTGTAAAAGCGAAACATTTCTAAAATGAAAAATGACGCAGCTTCACTTGAAAGGTTGTCATGAACATGATGCTTCAGATCAGCTGATCTCAGCTCCAGCACTCTGTGGACCATCGGTGTGTGTACAGTGTGTGTGATTTTCCGCCTGTTTCCTCCGCTGCTGATGCTAACTCCCGCACAGCCGCTTTCTCCTCTGCGTCCACCGGTACTGTCCAGACAGGCACTTGTAACCTGTAGCATTGCCTTTGCGTCATGAGCAAGTCCAGGTCTGTTTCGGTGAACTGAAATTCGGTGTTTGGCTGAAAGGGTCGGATTGCCCAGGGTGCACTTCCTCTCTACAAGCCGCACATCCAAATGTCAGAGCACGAGGGGAAGATTTTTCCAGCACACATCTTATTACTGAAAATACCACTGCTGAAGGGAACGCTGGCAGTGCACTTTGGCACAGGAGGCGTGGAATCTGCCGGGGTTATATTTCCACAACAGGCCATGCTCATACATGACTTCCTATCTGGTATCCCGGAGCGACGTGCAGCTTAGCAGTAAGACCAAGGAGCAAATATGGAGGATGAAATCCATTCATTGGGATTTCTGAGTAGCTAATTTTAAAATGACACTTTTCATTGAAATTAAGCTTCGAGTCGGGTTCTAAACCTGTGGCTCTGGATCCCCGAAGATGGCAATGAAATAAACACGTTAGTAAATGAACACGTTTATCTGATGTTGATGTTCTCTGTAACAGTATCCTGACTTTAAAGGGCTGAAGAAAAGGATAAAACAGTTAAAAGTAGATTGGTTAAAATAAAATATAGAAAAGACTAAAATGAGTGAAACATGGAAAAATTGTTAGAAACTTATAAAAAATATATCTTGTATGATGTAAACTATAAAAAAGAAAGAATTAAAATAGTTCGAATCACTAAAGGACCAGAGCGGGTCCAACCCAATGTGGCGCCCAACACACTTGCGCGGGAAGAGCAGCCCCCCCTGGTGGCAGCTGCAAGCTGTAGCACCTTACATTAACGTTGACTGTAACTTGACCGCAACACACCAGAATGCCAGGCCACGTTTGGTGCCGTATAAATCAAGGGAAAATTTATTTTAATCATAATTACTCTCATTGTGTACATATACTGTTTGCTTTTAAATTTCAGTCACTTTTTATGTGTGTGACTGAGATCCTGCATGTACGTACATGCACCTTGAGAGCGAGTGTGTGCGTGAGGCTATATAAGAAAAAATTAATCACTGAAGTGGTGGTGACCATACTGAAAATTGCAAAAAATCTATTGCATTTCTCTGAGCCACTCGTTACGATGAGATAATTTATTCGTTGTGGAAAAAGGTAACATGATGTGTTTTTATCAATTAAACAATCTGTGCCTCCTTTAATTCATTTGGATTACATAAGGAATGTAATAGTAGCTGCAGCAGCAACAGCTTGGGTTGCTGACAACGGTCTGTGTTGTTTTTATTTTCAGACATTGAAAGTTTTTGGCCATGGTGTTCGCTGTGGAAATTCTGCTTTTCTGTCGCCGTTTGCCGCTGGCTGTTCCATATGTTCATCTGTTCGTCACTTGCTGTTGGTGTGCGGAACTAGTGTTCATCTGTTGATGTGTTTTTAATCTATCCTTACTACCTGTCATGTCAAAGGAAGTGAGTTTTGGAGTATAGACCCACCTGACCGTTTTTTTTGTTTTGTTTTGTTTTGTTTTTTTTTTTTTTGCATCTTCAGCACCAAGGACAGCGCTTAAAATGGCAGCGATTCACTGCTTGTGAATGAGTTTTTGTTATCTTCTGTTCTTGTTATATAGTGAATTGCTACAGACCTCCTTATAGAGAAAAAGATGTAATAAAATGTGAATTTGTTAGAACTTCTTAATGTTTATTTGTGTGTATCTAATAACTTCCAGCCAGTAACTTGAGTGGCGATGCGCTGTACAGCAGGGGGGAAAATACAGTGACGTCACTCCTTCATTCATTCAGTTGCCAGCCCCCTCTGTTTAAAAACACCTTCCCATACACCTGTCCCAACACCAGACTTTATATGGCGCCCTTCTCCATCAGCAATTTACATGAGCTTACAAAAGAATAATGAAACATAGAGGCTATAATCACAATAACATAACTGCAAGAGCTACAGAAAAAAGCTATGCAGTGTGTGAGTTTTTCCAGTGAAATTTCATTCATAACATTCAGCAGCTAGATTATGTTGTGTTGACAATGAAAGTGCTATTCTATCCCAGTCTATAAAAAATCGACACAACTGTGGAAAACTACATATAAAAAAGGAATTTTACTTAAGCAAGTGGTTCACAATGTTTCCAGACTGTCAGTTTTTCCCTAACCAATCCGTAATCACATTTTGAAAAGAGTAGACTGACAGTACAGCGTTTTTCAGTGCAAGCTATCCTTCTTTTTGAAATGCATTAATATTAATCGGCATTGGTTTATATTTAAATCAATGAGATTTTTCATTTTAAGAGTTCATAGTAATAACTAGTCTGAATATAATTATATTGCAGCGGAATTTACTGGCTCGTGATGTGTCGTGTCTGTTGAACATCACATCATGGCTTCAAAGGTCTGCTTCTGTATGCAGGTGCTGTGTTGTTTGCAGAAGGCATTCTTTTCCCACACTACAGACTCTTAATGTGTCTTGAGGTAATCTCAGTTTCCAAAGCCTCGGACAGAGCGCCGGGTGAATGCACGATGAGGATTCCTGCCTCTCAGCGGACGAGCAGGGAGCCGGAGCCGAGCTGGAGTGGAACGATTCCACGAAGCAACGTCATTAGCATGACAGTGATTCACCGCGCACGTGTGTGTACGTGCGTGTGCATGTGCATGTGTGTGTGTGTGTGCACACTACAGAATGAAGCCTGAGCCCCGTGACAGACGATCACCATGTTTGATCTGAGAAGAGAACATATACTCCACAAATGTGTTCATCACAGACACACACACACACACACACACACACACACACACACACACAGACCACTGATGCTGCAGCGTGGACCTGGCAGCCCACGAACACAGACAAACACGTTTGCCCCGGAGATCTGACGGTGAATCAGAGACGGAACAGTCGCAGATGTGAAATTCATTCCAGCCACCATGAAATCTTCAAAGTCGACCTGCTGCCGGAGCCGCGAACAAACCGCTCATATCAAACGCCACCCGAGGCTAAAGCTGGACGATACTGTGGATTCATTCACGCCGGCAGTGAACAAGGGTATTTCTGGTATTCATCAAAGGATCATTTGACGGTGTAAAGGGCGTTTCTTTTCACTGAATCATTATTCATCTCATCAAATAAATACTCCAGCAAGAAAAAGAAAAAAAAAAACCACCCTACCAGGCAGGTCTATCACGCATCCAGAGTCGGAGATCTGTGGCTGTAAAGACAGAATCTGATACCTTTGGCTTCCATGATAATCTCTGCAATCAGTGGGGTTTTTTTTCCTCTTTTTATTTCAGCTCAGGTAAAGCTGTTATGAAGCTGTCACACTTGAAAGAAAAGCCAATGAGCACGCTGCCTATCAATAATCCAAGCGCTCAAGGATACAGGACGACGGCGTTCAATATTCATGCGGCCGTGATGAATATTCTCAGAGCAGTAAACAGGCAGGAGCTCAAACGGAGCTCATTAGAGGGCATCAGAATCCAAACCGAGCCTCATCAGAGCCGATCGACAAAAGGCTGACGGCAGTGACGGGAGGCCGAGAGCTGAAGTCCAAACACACTGAACCGTCTTTTAATGGCGTTTCCTACCGCAGCCAAGACGACTGTGAGCCTGAAATGAGACAACGTCACGGAAATTTAATGAAATGAAAAGACAAAAAAAAAAAACTTTACAGTTTGATAAAAATAGAAACACTGACCTGAGGATCGTTCTCGGGGAGGAGGAGTAACTAAGCATGGAAGAAATAAATCACCATGGAAACTACATTACACAGAGTCAATGTTTAGACACCAAATCGTCTTGGAAATGCAACTTTTTTGAAATGCTACTATTGCTCACGTGCACCACGGCTGCAGAACACAGTTCTTCTCCACGTGCACAAGTGCACGGACAGTAACGACCATGACCTCCACAGTGTCACGGCTCTCAGTCCATTTTCTCCTGGACTTGGTAGTTTCAGAGATGAGCATCGCCTTTAATATCAATCAAATGTTTCATATGAATGTCTGTGTTCTCGCTATTGTTAAAGACAAAACTGTGTGTCGTTTCATTACAATACAAACCAGAAACGATGCAATTTCACTTGAAAAGTTGCATACATGTAGCTTTTGTATACACTGTTTTCTGGCTACAAAAGGAGTCTCTAAATGTTAATATGCACAAATGATGTTGATAACATCAAATGATGTCTTTATATAAATTCAGTCTTAATTTGGATAAAATGAATCATGATAGCGGTTGTCATTTTTTGGTAGGTTCTTGTGAGGCTGATGTGAACATTTCCAGCTATGATGTAGGAGTTTCTGATTAAAATCATAAAAAATTGATGATTTTAATTTTGAACTCATGAAAAGAGTAATTAAAATGATCAAATGACACACGAAGCATGATATGCATATTTTCATCCACTTACCAAGCAAAACTGATAATAAAAGTATCTGAAAGCTCTATTTAAGCAAGATTCTCCAAGATGTTTTACATGGTTTTGAACCAGTGTCTCAGTATTTTAAGGACTCTTTAAAGCAAAGACCTTTCAGCTGAAAGAAGGTTGAGGTTTCCTTGCATGTTCTACCTCTTTCAAATCTGTCCCCCAGACATTTCAATGGGATTTCAATGTGCTTTTTTTTCTTCTTTTTTCTGGCTTGGCCATTTCATAACCCTGCAGTTCTTCATTTTGATCTTTCTAAATCCCTTGCCAGTCTCATCGCCATCCACTGGCTTTTTTTCTCTCAGAAGGTTTTAGAGAGCCCGTCAGATCTCGGCATGACGACACCACACACACTTCAACAGCAATACGGCAGGTTTCGCTTCGTCTCCCTCAACCACATTATGATCATTTCTACCTGATGTGGATCCTCTCATTTAATTCTAATAGATCTGAAGATGTGATGAATCAAAGATCATCAAGGTTATTTAGTTGATTTTCTTATTTGTATTGTAAAAATAAATCAAATACCAACAATGTCCTGGATTCTGTCTTTTGAGATGAGAAAAAGAGAAATGAGTACTAATTTCTCCAGTTGGTTACGTTTCATCGACATTCTGACATTCATCTTGTTCTCCAAGCAGATTTTAAACTTTAACTAACCGTAATGTTCTTCGGATTTCAAGTCATTTGTAATATCTGTTCGCTTTTGTGAAGCTGAAAAACAATGAGAAACCAAAAAAAAAATGTTTTACCTTAATGGATGCATCTTTATGGAGATGAGCTACTTTTCATTGCTAATATCTGTAACAAAATAATAGACAGAGTGAAAATGTATAATGTGACTCAATGGCATACCACAATGATAAAGTCTATTAATCATATATTTCACATTCAATAAATATCATACCCAAAAGCCCATGCATTCATCAACCTTCAAAAGGTCTCTTTTAATTATCAGAGGATCTATAATCTGTTTCAGCTGATATTATACATTGATATTATGATATTGACAGAACCTGGACAGGCGCCAGTCTTTCACATGGTTCAAACACGCCACGCGTTTCCATCTAGCTGCTCACACCGATCCAGACCCATCAAACATGAACGGTTTCTGGTGCCACAGTAAAATGAAAAAGTGACTTTACAAACTGATTGTTACAGAATTATCAAACTCACCCCAGTGGTTGGCACTGAGCCAGATGATTCATTAATGATATGACAATGTAACCCCCTCAATGCGACTTGAAAGCAGCGATTATCTGAGATATAGCGTCTCAGCTGGCCCTGCCTGATAATATTCATTCCAGGGCCTATTGATGGCAATGAACATCATTCCAGTGGTACAGCCATGTCATTAAACTGTCAGCCTTTCACCACTCGGTATCTTGAGATCTCAGACTGGCCTTGAACAGCTCCATCTTAAACTTGGCCCCAGCTGATTCCCCTCATCACCTTTCTACAAATCCCCCCGGGTGTGGCCCGCCTTCAGCAGATTGAGATTGACTTCTCAACGCTCCACCAGTCACGGTCATCACCATCGCGTCGAACAAATAGAAAGACCCACAGAGGGAGAGAAAAGAAAGTACGGAGGGAGAAGGAGAGAACGGCTAAAAGTGTTATAAAAGAAGAGGTTGAGACAAGCAATCAAACGGCAGCAGAGGGCGAAGAGGAAGTACAGTGAAGAGACTGACGGAGGAAACGAGAAGCACAGAGAAAACACTGGATTAGTCTTAGAGAAATAAAGAGAATGAACAGAATATTCAGCATCAGCGCTTGATGGAGAGAGCAGCTGACAAACGACGCACCATCAATGAGGTTGATGAAAGAAAGAAGCAAACGCCAAGTTCACCCACTGAGAAGAATCAGAGGTATAAAGCACTGTTCTATTATTAAACATCTGGATCTGACTTCAGAAGGTGTGGCATCCACTTGGGTGAAAGAGAGAGATGAGAGCCACAGTAATGAATACTCCAAGAAAAAAAAATTGGAGGAGAGGGAGACCAGTGGGAAAACGAGACCCAGCTTCAGTCTCCAGCTTTGGCTTGGTTCGTGACAGTACTCCCCTTTCTCATTATCGGTCAAGACGAATGAGGCTGGCTGACCGAGGGGTGAGAGTCTGAGGCTCTGTCAGTTACAGCTGATGGATTTCTTTTGTCAATAAAGAATGGACAGACAAAGAAAAGCCTCAAAGTTTTCCAAAACAAAGGGGAATGTAAGATTCCCCAAACCTGGAGGACTGGCAAAGCCGAGCAGTTTGATTAATTTAGCTGCAACAATGAATGTCAGTCGCTTCAGGGCTCAGCGTGTCCCACTGCTTCCCTCTGACTGCTTCACAGGTCGGGCCTTCTGGACGTTCGCCAGTCGGCTGTGGACACTGCGTAGCTCGTCATTTAAATGTACTTAACGCAGCTCTAATACGTGGATGAAACGACACATACAGTGAACACAAGCGTTTTGCATCTACATGACTGAAGGTCCCTCACACCACTGAGACACACCGGTTTAGATCCAGTCAGTTGCTTGGAACTAACTTCACCAATGTCGGCATTTCTGAAAACTTGGGACAAATTTGAATAGAATCACTCCGAAGCCTTTTTGGGTGGCTGAACCAATTCTTAGAGCAGGTCAGAGTCTGACCTGGAGTGACTGCAGTAACAAACAGGAACTAAGGAGGAAATGAGGATAGTGAAAAGTAGGAATGGTAACCGGTTGGATACCCACTGACCTTCACCACGGGGACATTTGTTTGGATCGTGGTCACAGCAGAAGTCAAGTGAATAATACTGGTAAATGGAGTGCACTTAGAAAGAGCATTTTCACCTGAGTGGTTTCAAAGTACTTTACAATTTCAATCACTTTCACACTTCAACAGTGACGAAGCTGCTGAAGCATGATCGTCTCCAACCCTCAGGAGCCAAAGATCCAGTGATCCTACGATGACCTGTAGGAAACAGGAAGTAGTTCTAGAACACGAAGTAGTTCTAGTAACTCCAGTCTAAACTCCAGTCTAACCTAGTGACCCAAAACAGCATCAGTGCCAATATTTGGGCCAAACTGCTCAGTCTGACCAGAAAATGAACACGACCAGTTTTCACAATCTCCATCTCTTTCCTCTCCAGCACTGATAATTCAGGGTGTCTTGCTTTCAGGCATATTTTGGAGCCTTTGCATACAATAATTAGGACTAAATTGTTATTTTGATTTGGCTATCAAGCTAATTAGGACAATGGCTCCTCCAGTAAGAGTGCTCATCACCATCTTGCAGCTCAATTACAAACTGAAAGGAGGAATTCGAGTGCTTGTCGCTTTGTGTGCTCATTGATTTTTATTTACACATCCATGCATATTCATCTGATGAAAACCGCATGTCCTTCCTCTGCTATCAGTCCGATCATTCTGCCCTCGTCACACCTTCGACCTGATTCTGTTTTAACAGAGGCCTCTCAGATGTTGTAATGCTGAGTAAGTCAAAACTTTATGAAGCACAAGTTGGTTAAATACAAACAACAGACAAGACAAAGCAGTTGACAAACAGCTGTTGTTTTCACTGATGAAAGGTTGAAAAAGAGCCGTTCTGAGAAACCATATGTCCGCTGAAGTTTTACTTTGGACAACAAAGACTTGGTTTCTCTTTGTGACCAATATGCAGGTCGGATCAGTTCAATCTCTTTCTGTCTGCTGATCAGTGGATTTGAAAGTGTTGTTTCAACTCTTACCGACTGAAGATCAGGAAAGCTACATTTTCAAACTCAAAGTTAGACTTTTGCCCTTTATTGCAAATAATTCTCAAAATGTGAAAACCATGAGTGAGTCAGAGAGCTTCGGTTGGAGGAGTTTGCTCAGCATGACGTTGTTCTCTTCACTTTTGAAAAATAAATGCTCATGTGAGAAAACAATGAAAAACTGTCGTTTCACTTGGTGAAAACACTTTTTTTATAACAGAAGTTTTGGAGCAAGTCCCCTGCTCTGAGTGTGGTTCTGCAGAAAGTCAAACCATATGAATAAAAGGAAAAAAAACATAGGCTTGTTAGTGCCTAAGGATGTGAAGATTCACATTCAGATAACTTTACTGTCTGTTCCAAATAAAAACAGAACTTCATCTTTGGTCACTGCTGAGAACGCCCTCACACATCTAAAACACGGTAGGACTGGAAAAGCTCTGGGAGAGCACAGACCTCCGCCAAACAGCTCCACTGTTTCTCTCCATCATCAAATCTGCTGGGTTTGGTGAGTTTTACTAACTTCTTATTACAACACTCTTTGAATTTACTATGCTGACATGTGAAACATACTGAACTGAGCTGACAGCTGCTTGCTTTATGTGCAGTTCGTTTATTTATGCTCAAAATGGAAAAGTAAACTGCTTTTTGCTCACCACTGTATTCATCTCAAAATGTATGACAGTGTAAAAAAGACAAAAAAGCAGACTTAACCAACCTTGAATTTACAAGAAT
This sequence comes from Salarias fasciatus, assembly GCF_902148845.1. Taxonomy (NCBI): domain Eukaryota; kingdom Metazoa; phylum Chordata; class Actinopteri; order Blenniiformes; family Blenniidae; genus Salarias; species Salarias fasciatus. Next base: position 6,821,061 of record NC_043750.1, on the reverse strand, counting down.
AAGGGGGGGGAAGTGTAGTTTTAACTAGTCTGAGTCGCGTTATTGTCCAGAAGGGAAGCAAGTTATCCCAGGTAATCTTAGCATGCTGAGCTCGACGTCCTCTTGCAGCCATTCACAGCTCGTAACGTAATGACCTTGTGATACTGTTCGATCATGAAGAGCTTCATAATGCGGGACGAGCAGCATGAAAAAGGCTTTGTCTGTCCTTGTGTCTGCCTCACTGAAGGAGATGGAAATGAGACACAGAGATTGTGTGACTGGACTGTATCTGCCTATTTGAAGAACACATCCGGATGCTGAACGACGCTGTTGGCTCCACAGCTATATAGGGCGATGTTTTCTTCCCGGTAATATGCAGAGCCACAAACACATCAGACATTCCTGTTTAGATGCCAGAAAGTCTCTAAATCAAAATCAATGAGTTTTATTTAGGGTAAATCCTCAGCGTCACATTTACTCTCCATGAAGATGAGTCAGAAGAAAGAGACACAGAGAGGATGTTTCTTTCTAAATGTTCTGTTTTTCCTCTTTTAGCAGCAGTAAACTTCACACAACACACTGCAGCCCTCACTATGCGTGTGTGCTTTCAAATTATCATCTGGCAGACATACTGTATCATGGACATTGTGTTGAAGACAAGTTGTGGTGATTGTCAAAGTGATCATATGTTGACAAATCCCTTTGACTATGCAAACACAGTTTGTGGAGGCTGTGTATTTAAGTACTTTGCAATTGCAGTTATGGACAGTGTCTAAGTTTTCACCAGACACACTACTGTAAACTACAATCATCACAGAGCCGACACAGCAAGCCTCTGTTTTTTTTTTTTTTTTTTTTTTTACAAGCTAAGCTTCACAGAGCAGACAGCCTGACAGGCCTGGGAAATAAAAATCTTGAGTTCCTGACAGATCAAAATAAATGTCATTAATTCCACATTTTGTCACACCTGATGCCAAAATGCCAGGCGTCAGTCGCACAAAAGCACAAACGTCAATGAAAAATTACCACAAAGCTGACAAGTCAACGAGTTCTCTGCTTCTGAAACGCCGCAGGTGCGACGCTTTTGTTGAGCTCGATACAGAATGTCCACAACAATGCTGTGCATTGTTCTGTGGAGAGGAAAACATTATTTGAATGTGATATTTACACAGAAGGGTAAGGCAACGACTGAATGTGCCAAAGAATGATCAAAAGATTTGTTTCCAGGTACCGCAGAATGTTAAAGCTTATTACTCAGTGTTGGCCCACATGTAAGAACTTGTTCTTGAAGTCAGTCTAAAGAAAAGTGTCAGTCCAGCCAGTGTTGTAGTCCAGGGTTTATATGGGTATATACCACATATACCCATTTATATGTCAGTGAGCATCTCCCATGATGCACCACTCAGCAGTATCTACAAGCTAGGCTGCCAATTCCTTTCCCCTGAGATGGTGAAGCCATGAGCCGCTCGACCCTGCCTTCAAGTGGCGAGTGCTCGTTGCATTCACTGATTTGACTGGTTAATGTCAAAGTTCACCATGCAGCTGACAATTCAATCAGAGACAGGAAGCGGCTGCATATTCTCCTCCTCTCCTGTCTTCCTCTCCCTCCGTCGTGTTTTCCCTGCCTGCAGTTTTGTCCTTGGTCTCTCTTGGAGCTCTGCTCTGCTTGATCTTCGAAGACTTCGAGCTGTGGGGGAACCGGCCTGCTCGGAGGGAACTCTGGCTGCTGGCTACATGACTGAAACGTGGCAGAAGTGGAGGGTCATGTGCCTGGTGCCCCTGTCCGTTGAAGATGTGGGACACGTCCACATATTGGGATTTCTGATGATGGGTCTGATGCCGATCGGATTATGACCCGGACCGTGCTTCTGGAAAATGAGGAATGTATTTCAGGCCACCATACCAACAAGCAAAGTCGTGCAATTTTTAAAAAAAAAACTATGAGTTTCGTAGCGGAAACAACACCGAGACTCAGATTGAGACACTGGTGAAGCTGCCGTGAAAGCTCGCTCCCTCGCTGCTGTCAAACCAGCCTCAAAGCCATGTTATCAACCTGAGTCTGTGAAAACATGCATAATGCAACAGGTTTTTGGGGGCATTTCACTGTACTTTGCAGCAGAGGGCAACATTAAATCTGCCTTCATGTTGGCATAATTTTCCATCACTTGGTTTGGTGAAAATGCACCGTTTTCATCACGAACAGTCTGCGCCACCAGAGAAAAGCGTTAAAGTTGAAGTTGAAATGACTTTGAGAGCAGTGATCTTTCATGTCATGGTAATTCTTTAATGTATAGGCTTGTTATCAGTTTTTTTGTTCATTAATTTTATTAAACAAGCTGCTTGTCGAGTGGCGGTTTTGACCTGCTGTCAGTTGAGCTATCACCTCATAATTGTTCCTTCATCCTTCTGATTGTAAATCTTAACATTTTGTCCTTCTGGTGCCATTAAACCATTTATCTCCAGTTAATTTATCCGAGCTCAGTCAAAGCGTCCATCTATGTTAGGGCATTTAATATTTTTAAGTTACAATTTGGCGACTTGTGCTTTGTTTTGTGGATTTATATTCACTTTTAAACTTGTTTTTTTATGAGTCTGGCAACAAGAGACAATGAAGTTACAAGTGAGCGGGAAATAAATAAGCTGAAGAACGGCTGGCCCTGACTTTACGGGAAGCCTTTCGTCAAACCTGCAGTCTCCTCCGTGTCGACGGCAGATCGATGTCCCGGACGGTCTCTCTTTTATCATCCATCTCCTCCTGTTGATTCCCTCCTCACCTCTGCCCTCTCGTTTCATCTTCACCCTCACTTTGATCCCTTTTCCATGTGTTTCTCACCTTCTCCATCACATAACCACTCACTTTGATCAGAAGTTCTTCGCTTTCTTGTCGAGTTTGGTGTTTTAGTCAAACTCGTCCAGGTTTTTTCATTTCACACACCTCCACCTCTACTGTACAAACTCACAAACAATCCCGCGTGCACCTGCCTCGGTGTTATTGCACAGCCATTCATCTGTTCACCCCTTCCCCACAGTTCGTCTTTGATCCCCGCAGCGAGCCAAACATCTGTTTATCCATCCATCTCAGCCGCCTATTAAATCTCCATGTATCTTTGTCATTTTCCATATTTACAATTCATCGGTCACCCACGCATCCATCCGTTCAGCTATCCTTCAAGAGCTTGTGCACCGGCACCTGCGCCTTCATTTGCACACACTAAATAGCCTGCACACGAACACAAACACCGCTGCACCGAAGCTTCCAGCACCTTGGAAGAACCGGCAAGAGAAAGATAAAATCCACAAGAATAACTTTGCTTTGTTCTTAATTAAAGATGCACAAATCCTGTTTTACAAGTAACAGATGAAATAACTGACCTGCACATGTTTGCTCGTATTGTTGCAGTTTATTTTGTTGCAAAATATATTTGGGCAACTTCGTCAAACACTGTGAAGTTGTGTGCAAATATGTGCAAATCAACCTTGCTTATTTTGGTTCATACTTCTAATTATGATTCCATCTTGAAATATGATTGGAAATGATGCCCCTTATTTTGATTGTGTTGAGTCTCAAATCTTTTTTTTTTTTTTGTCAAGTGTAGTCTCTTCTTAGGATTTGTAGCTTTTTATGAATGATGCACTGACTGGAGAGCACTTTAAATTTAATTGTACCTGTGACAATGGCAAATATCTATCTATCTATCTATCTATCTATCTATCTATCTATCTATCTATCACAACTCAGGGACTGGAGTTGAGTCTGCATTCCTGATCATGTGCTCCTCTGTTATAACTATGCTAAACCATCATCTCATCGTCGTTCCAGCACAATGACACACAATGAGGGATGAACAGTTGGGGTCTGAATCCCCCATTTAAAAATAATATATAGCTGTCCCAGACCATGCGCCACATCTGAGATGAAAAATGTAACGCTAAAAATCCTTAGAGGCTGAAGATTTGTCAGTAATCCCCCTGGAGAAACGATTTCTCTGCATTCCATGGTATTCACCGTTAACTTTAAGGACACGCTGGGACTGATGGGTTGCTGCAGTGTGATTAATCACAAGTCTCCTCTCTGAGCTCAAGACACTGCAGCCCTATAAAACTATATGGAGAGAAAGGGCATCAAAACTCACTACTAGTGAGGTGGTCTTCTCGTTGGTTTCCCTTTTGCGGGTCCAATAAAAGTGTGTCTGATCTAATCTTGAAATGTGCATACATGAGGTGGAACGCATTTTCAGAAATATCCAAAACAATCCATGACAATAAATCTAAGAGCAGTGTGGGGCATCGCAAGAACAACCAGCTGGAAAGTGATAGTTTCCAATAAAACTCATCTGGAAGAGTGAAAGAAAGGTGGCAGAGCTCTTACTCAGGATATTGCTTCCCTCTGTGAGTGTTCAGGTTCAGAGATGTCCAATTCTCACACCTGTAGCGAACCACAGAGGCTCTAAATAGGCCTGTCAGCTGACGCTGTCACAGGGATGCATTTAGAGAGTTTTGGGGGTATTCAAAACCTCCACTAATGATTTAAAGTGACTCAGATGAATGCAGAGAGTACTGAAATTTTATCTTTGGCGCTATTAAATTGTCAAACTCCCCCCTCACCCTCCCGCCTGTTATAATGTGTACAAAAGGATCTCAGAAAAAAAAAATCTCCAAGAAGAGGAAAAACAGGCGAGAGCTCAAATCTTTTTCTCTCGACGGTCACAAAATAGTGATGCAACTATTTTACTTTCACTTGACTGAGATTGTCATGAAAAACAAAGGTTCAAACATTTGATTTTAATAGCTCACCTTAACCTAATTCTCTAACAGTGAGCAGTGAAGGAATCACAGGAAAGGGCATGGATCTCATTTTAGTGAGGCAGATTTTTTTTCTTTCTTTTTTGGATCACTGCTCTTTTCCATATAGTGCTCTCATGTCTGCTAATGAGGGCCTCCATCATTAACAAGCTGTCAGGCAAACTGATGGGAGAGACAAGTGGGTGAATATCATGCTGCTGCTGCTCTCTCTGATCAAACAACGATCCCAAAAGGGTTCCTCGCTCTGAAGGGAATTTCCATTTTCTCTTGTTGTGTGTGAGTATTGTTGCATATGGCCTCTGGGCCGGTCCTCCAGAGCCTCTGTGCTGCAGTTTTCTATCTGGCAGAATGAGAACACATTAAAAATCATCACAAATGCAAAGCATTGTGTTAGTCTTTTTCATTTCAGAGAGGTTTTACATTCACACGGCAATGTTCTGAAAACGACGCCCGCTTACACAGAAAACACAGAAATCCTATTTTACTGACAATCAGGGCAGAAGCAGCTATAGTTTATCAATAGATTTTTTTAAGGAGGCCAAACAGAGTGAAATAGGCAGTTGGTGGTGTGAAGATAGACATATGAAAACAGAAAGCTGGTATTGATATGGGTTTGGGGGGACTGGGTGCCGTCCAGACTGGTGAAGAAAATTAAGCAATCATTTTAAAGAGTCTGTCGATGATGAGAAACTCTCAGTCGTTTGCCCCTCTTTGCAATTTATGCAGAAGCCTTGATTCATGTTCATGGAGCCTGTTGGAGGAACTCTACACTGAACTAAATTCACCGACTGCTCTGACTGGTCCGCGGTGATCGGTTCCAGCTAACAGCTGCAGACTGTTGATCGTCCCCAGAACGTGATCCGTCCAGCTTCCTTTAAAAACGCAGAGAAAAGTTCAACTTTCCCAATCATCCAAGACATTTTTCCTTGAACAGACAGCAGATCCCTCGAGTTTAATTTGAGCGGGCAATCCAGAGCACGATGAAGGATAATTTGATCATATTAAAATAATAACGTGAGTCATCCGCCGAAGATAATCACAGGGGAATGTTCCTGTGTTGCTGTTGTGGATACTAAAAGGAGCTGAGAAAGTGCCTCAATCTAAGAGCAATAAACTAACTCAGGAAAATCAATCATGCATGCAGAAACTTTTATTTTTATTTATTTTGAATTGGAAAGAAAATCTCTTAATTCTTCAGTAAATCATATACGTATCGTACATGATTAACTTGCTGCCTTCCTAAAGCACTGAATGCCGTCATCTCTTATGGTAGATTTCTTAAATATTGGCTACACACAGTTCTCACCTGGTCACAACCACATGTGAAAATGGGAGCTCCTGAGTTCTGCTATGTATTTCTTCTTTGGAAATATTACTTCTCCGATCTCACCTCGGACAAAGTGTTAGGAGTGTGAAAAGCTTTGGAGTGTAACACATTTCTCGATAAATGCGAGCGCACGCTGTTGGGAATACGGAGCGTAGTCGTCGTGGCAGCCAAACCCTGTTGTAGCTCAAAGTACGCGTGTCTACCTGTGTTTGTTTGCAGCCCTTGAGAAAGTGCGTGGGAAGAAGAGGAAGCAAAGACAGATGGATGGAGTGGGGAGGAGAATGAAAAAAGAGAAGCCAGGGCACTTGTTAGTACAATGTCTCCAAAATGGAGCTACTGTATACCTGAGAGACATCCAAGAACCATTTGAAGCAAGTTTCGATCACAAACTTTGGAAATTTCGTGTTTTAAAGACTCACTTTTAGCAAAAAGCAACTATTTTCACATCTGTAGGGTCAGGCTGTGAAGAGTAATCTCAACCAGTTCCAAAACACATTGAGCAAGAGAAGGTTTTGGGCGTCCATTCACCAGCAGAATTATCTGAGAAAACATCACAGCACACACCTCCAGCCACACAAACCCACACACATCCTGCAAACCGGCCAGCTCTTACTAATGAGAGGCAGCAGAGGGACTCCACTATTAAATTAGTGTTTCCCAGCAAAGCTTCTTTTCTTGTTCATGACTTTTGGGAAGAGAGGCGTCATAGCGACTAGAGAACGCGCCAGTGGAAAGATCTAAAGTTGTTCCTGAACAAGTTCAATGAATGATGGTTGAACTCATTCATATTTTGGGTGAACGTGAACTGAATGTGCTGCATTTCTGTCCGATCAGCATTACGGTGAGTTCGCTCGTTCTGGCGCTCTCTCACAATTTAACTTTGCTCACAGTCCCAAGCTTCCACAGAGCCTTCCAGGTGAAAAAATAGCTAAAACACAGGCCTAGTGAGTGTGAGAGTGAATGGTTGTCTTTCTGTATGTGTCAGTCCTGCTTCAGACTGGTGAACTGTCCAGGCTGAATCCCGCCCTCGCCCGAAGTCGCTGGGCTTGGCTCCAGCCACCTGTGACCCTGAAAAGGATGAAGCAGCTCAGAAAAAGGATGGATGGATGGATGGATGGAAAAACATTTGTATTAATTCCTCAATTAAAAAATAACATTCAAGCAGCTCAAGCAGCATAAGTGTCCTTGTGTTTTTGAGAATATGATGGACCAAACGAGAGGTAAAAAAACTCCAGTATTCTGAGGGAAACAGCTCACAGCAATATATTGGAGAAAAAAATTAAATAAATAAAAAAAAAAGAACAATGAAGTGATTCATTCATGGAACTGTGACCTGACCTTTGAAGCAGTTCATGTAGAAATCAAGTTTTCCCCGACACTGAAAATCAGTGATCTTCAGACACTGAACCAAGAAAACTGAACTGATGTACCTCCGAGCAACAAAAACAAATGTTCTTCCGAATCTTCTTTGCTGACGACAATTCACATGCATTTAATTGTTGGCCTCCTTCAAAAAATGCAGTATTACTAGCAATCTTGATAAATGAAATGAAAAAGAACAGAGATCACTGGAGACTCGGCCTTTTATTGGCTTTGTGCTATCTGTCTTTGTTCCTGTCCACGTTCACCTGGAAGAGCACCTGGAGGAGCTGGGGTTGTAGGAAGGCAGTGGGAAAAGAGACACGCTGGTTAATGCGAGCAGACGGATGCACCGATTAGTTTACTGCGCAGGAGAGTCGGCAGCAGCTGCAGGGACTAAAGAGATCACTATGCATCTGTGTTAAATAAATACAGACTGATTCAAATAATCAGCCGAGTTGATTAGATGTAATTTGGCAGTATTTATGGCAAAAACACGGTCTTAATTCAAAGATAATGAAGGAGATTATCTATTAAACTCATACAATTCAACTGGAATGTGGTGTTTCAAGCAGTCACGAACAATCTCTGCATTCCGACACAGCTGCTGTGAAACCCTGTTAAATTCATCCTGAGCTCCCATCATATTTTGGTATTAAGAGCTGGATTTTGGGACTCTGATTTTAAGTTTAGGCTTCAGTCTCATTTCCACATGGGAAGAGTGAGAAGAATGAGACGTCACTTTATTTAATTCAAAGTGGGGCGCACATACTGATCTATTATGAATCGTCCCAGATCCATCGTCCATCTTCTTTCCCGTTTAGTCCATTTAGGGTGTTGGGTGGATATGGGAGGCCGGTAATGGGACTAAAAAGCATAAAGGTAAGAAATTCATCCAAATCAGGTTCTCAGGGTTTCAGAGATGTGAACTAACAAATGGTGGAGGCAGGGTTCAACCTGGAGAGCAAGTCGTCAGTGCAGATGTGTCAAGATTCATCACTCTGTTGTGATCGATCTTATTTTTCCGTTTCGTCCTCCTCCTCTTTTCTCAACCTCTCATCCTGAGACAATTGAGATTTTGGAATTCTGGCATTCCAAGAGGTGTCCTCTTCTTTCCACTTTCTCCTTTCTGACATTTCAATCTCCTTCCCCGTTGCTCGCTGACCTTTTTCCAATCACCCTTACTTACCCAGCCTTCTTTTCCCATTTCCCCTCTCCTCCTTCCAGGTCTTGCACCTCCTGTCCCTCCTCCATCAGTGCTCCTCTTCTTTAACTTCCATCCTATCAGTGTGAATTACCTCTCGCAATCTAAAACTCTTTTCAACTTAATTGCCTGCTTCAGAGCCTCGTCTGTTTTCTCTTCGCTCTCACCTCCTTTTACTTCTGTCTCGTCTTTCTTTCTCCCCCATCTTGGTATTTTACACAATGGCAACTGACATTTCTGCCTGATGCCTTCTTCTCCCTCTTGGCCTTTTTATGCCACCTCCTGTGCCTCCTCTCCTTTCTCTTTTTTCATAGCTCCTTTTTCATTCTGTCTGAGATGCCATTTTCTTTCTTCCATTGAGTCCTCAAAGGGGGAAACCTTTTGGCTTGTGCGTGTTTCTTCCCTTTGAGTCTGCATGGCCATGGGCTCCCTTTTCATGTTTGCATACTGCAGAATGGATGAAAATGACTCTAAATGTTGAGATAGTGTGCTTGACTTCCGTTAAAATGTTTGGCTTTGATTGATTAAATAAGTACCTCTCACTAAAAAATGAACAGCATTAAATAGACAAAGTGGTGTGGCAACACAGAGAGGCCGGGGGCATGTTTACCCAGTAAACCATCCCAAAACCTTCCAGCAGTACTGGTGACACAGAATAAGCTCCCCGCCCGGCTCTTTGTGGGGGAAAAAAACACAACACTGTGGGGGAACTGCCAGGCAGCTCTGACCCACGTCGCTCGGGGCGAACGTTTCTAGAACAAGGATCTGACTTGTACCAAACTAGGGCAGGAGGTGTCCGCAGGCAGTGCTGGGGAAGAACTAATGATGGAGCAGAAGGCGAAGAAAGAAGGGGAGAGGAACAAGCTAATAAAGACGGGCTGTAGTTGCACTCGAGGTTTTCAGCTGTTTGTGAAGATCTCATCCCGTTAACAGCGTGCTGTGATTCTGCCTGAGATTTTAACGACTGTCAAACTCTTAAGAGATGATTCATTCTCTTGCAGACCCCACACAGGAAGATAAGGAGTCAGCCATTGATCAGTGTTGATCGTATTGTCAACACCACATAACCATTCCGTCTCACTGCTGATCAAGAATCCAGTCCTCCAAGCTGGAAATCTCACGAGATCAAACAAAAACAAAAATGAAGAAGAGGCAACAAAGAAACAAGAACAACAAGAACAACAACAACAAAGAGGACATACTGATGGTGGCCTTGGATACAAACCCTTTTTAACAGAACAATCCCAACATAAAAGAAGAAATGACCAGAGCTGTGCTTGTTTTCATTTATTTCTGCTTCCGTGTTCTTCAGTCAGCTGAGAAGCTCATTTCTTGATTGGCTACAGTCTCTACATTCTTAAGAACTGTTGCTTTTCCCACACATAAATATTTTTCGTTTAAATTATTGAACAAGTTTAACATTAACAGCATTGAGCCAAACCTGTGCCGGAGCTGATTTTGGGACAATTTCACTCTTGACACACTTCAGAGCACAAGATACTCCTAATAGACATAAGAAAACCTGACATTTGTCATCTTTGGCTGTGATGGGGGAAAACTGGGACGACACCAGCCTTTATGTGTGGACACAACGCCTCAAGTGAAAAGGCACTGCTTTTACATATTCGTGTTTTCCCTTGAAACTGTTGCTGTATAAACATTCCCCTCAGTTTCTTGAAAAGGTTTTCTGTGGCTTTATAATCCCATCTACAGTCCGTGCAGTGACGTCGATTCAGGACTTTGTTCCTTTTTGTGAACTTTGCATGTTCTCCCTGATGATATGAGTTTTCTAGATGGTCCATATTCCACAATAAAGCCATACATGGTTGTTTATGGTTGTTTTATAATGCATGCTTGTCCGTCTGTCTTTGTTTTCCCTGTGATGGGCGAGCAACTCTCTGAATAGAAGCTGGGAGAGACTCCAGCGACCACAACATGTTGGATGAAGTGGATATGGAGATGAATGTATCCATGGATACAAGAAACTTTTGCAGTCTTTTTATATTATGCCATATGCTGCTTTGCTTTGTTTTCTGTCAAGGAAATAGTGCTACATTAAAAACAAAGATGACTGAAACCCTAACCCACACATCTGAATGCACACGCAAACAACAGCATCCACTAGTGACCCAACATGGGAACTACATCGTTTTCAGTGTGTCTGTCGTTTCCGTATTTCTGGACATCGTTCTCAAATTGTTTTCATGTAAACACAAACTGAAAAAGAAATGCATTTTTACTTTAGATGTTCTGTAAATGGGGCCTCAGCAAGAGGGAGAAAAAAAAAAAAAACCTTTCATTTCCCTTAGATTATTGCTGGGCAACAGTGGAAATGGTTAACTGAGATTAATTTCCTGCCATCATCACAAACCAAAGTTATTTGTGACTGGAGGCCCATTAATGTTTTGTCCAGCTTGTTATAGCAGAAGAATTTATCCCAGAGTCCAGATGCACAATCATCATATCATCTGGGTCTAATATGTCTTTTTTCAAACACTCACGGGCTTTAAAGTGCCGCATTACAGGCCCACCGCCGAACCCATTCTCCATTCAGTACTAACCCACATCTCAGTCTAGCCTTGTGTGTGTGTGTGTGTGTGTGTGTGTGTGTGTGTGTGTGTGTGTGTGTGTGTGTGTAACCACAGTCATTGAAGAACATGCGTTAGCCACGTTAATGTATGATAAAATAATTGTAGCGTTGGTTGAAAGGGACATAAAAATAATGTGTAATGTAAGTTTTGTTGTTCTCTTGAGCGAACATGCTTCATTGCATGTTTTGCATGTTTTGTTCCCTCCTGGTTGCAGCTGCGATTTCCATGGACACTGCTTCTGTCGACAGACTAAAATGCATGGCTGAGTTAACACAAAGTCATTCAATCAGTTTTGTTTACCTGTTGCTCTTTTCAACGTGGCTCTCAAAGCAACACAGTAAATGCAGCCCAAAGGATCCTCCATGACTAGAAACTGTGTTCAGTGCAAACAAATCCAAACTCTTCTTCACTGAGCTGCTCCAGCATTTATTTCTTCTCTTAAGTGCACTGAAACTGAGCAAATTTCACCGAATTTCTATTGGTGAATCTGTCTTTAAATCCTTGTAAAGGATGAGTACGGTTTAAACAGCTTTCATGTTGTTTATAGAATGAAGTAGAACAATATACTCACCCCGAATGCTTTTCTGATCCGAGCAGTGCTTCGGGAGAAATTTAGATCCAAAATCGAGCGGTGGACATCCGTATACGTCTAGCAGACGGGGCATGGGTAACGCCGCTCCTAAAACGACTTTAATCATCCAAAAACTCATTAGTTTCACCAATATTTCATCATGGTCCGCTCACGCCTCTCATATATATGTCATATATGCAGATATATGTTCGGTAAGAAGTGCATGCGTGTCTAGATATCTATGTTTAGATATCTATGTCTAGGTAAGCCGGAGCTACGGAAGTCGCATTGTTGTTGTGTGTGTTCGACTGCTGATGCTAACACATGTGTCTGATACCTGCTCTCGGGAATAAACATCCTCACGCTGCCAAACGCCTCTGGACTTCATTCGAACATATTACAAGATACATGTTGTTGTTTTGCTAACCCCTGAACAGAAATCTTTGTTTACGGCTGCCGCGCGCATGCTGTCCGCCGCTCGATTTTGGATCTAAATTTCTCCCGAAGGACTGTTAGGCTCAGAAAACCATTCAGGGTGAGTATATTGTTCTACTTCATTCTATAAACAATGTGAAAGCTGTTTAAATTCTACTCATCCTTTAAGCACTTTATGTTTAAAAAATGAATTTTTACATCAGAAACTAATTCTGCTTCTCATGAACAGCAGGGAACTGGTTTCATGACCCCATTTTCTGTATGAAGAAATTCAACCCTGTTTATCATGAAGAACCAAGATTCATCTCCAGTTTTAAAGCTGCTTTGCATCACTGCTTCTACAGGTTCGATGGCTTGATCTAAAAATGTGCAGGCATAGAGTCCCATTTTAGAACTTTACTCAGCTTGCTAGCTTGTGAAAGCATTCTTCACGATAGTTCTGATTTGTTGCAAATGTTGAAAATTAATTTCAAAAGACATTTTCAGTGGACTGTCCTTGGATTTGGGTGATCAAATCCCTAATTTGGATTGCCTGACCTACATGTGACCTTTTATGCCTTTAGCTGCCAGGTATAGTGCAATGTTGAATTAATGAAGTAATTCATTTCTTCATTGAGAACAGATGGTTTGGTTAAAAATAGCTAAAATCGTGATTTGTCTTTTGCGTGGGAACGTCCTGTCTGGATCACACTCCTCTGCAAAGATTGATGCAGTTTCAATTAAAAAAAAGTCATGATTGAGCCAAGAAGTGTTTTACTTCGTATCACCAGGGGGGACAGAGAGTTGTTATTAAAGCCTTGATTTGCTGACAGATGATTGGACGGCCATTTGGCACAGATCATAATTCTGCTACTTCTGTCGGGAATGAGGTATCAAAAGAATCTGGTTCCACCAAAGTATTTTTAAACCTATACAGAAGGTAATATTAAATACATCTGGGTGTATTTATTTATTTATTTATTCATTTATTTATTATTTATTCATTTTTTTTGGGGGGGGGGGGTGTCGGCAAGGGAGGATTTTACACTATTTCTGATTCAAATATGTACAGTTTGTCTTCAATATGTCATGGTTCTCAGTTCTTGGAAATCTTCAATTGCCAACCTACTCAGGCTCCATTCACACAGCATTTCAAGTCTAAACACAATTTTTGGCATTTTCACATCAGAAAAGCTTCAAGTTTACATGGCAGCATTATGAAAATGATGTCTGTTTATACAAATTGGTAAAAGTGCTGAAAACAATGTAGTTGGCATGCCAGGCCATGAGTTGTTTACACACACACATACCTATATATATATACATATATATATATATATATATATATATATATACATATATATATATATATATATATATATATATAACCACACTATTGTTAAAGCACATCTTTTAGTGTCTCGGAGAGACTTGGCTGAAAATGTTCAATAACAAATGATGCCAATTAGTTTGTCATCCAGCCGAAGCTGCAAAAATCAGAGGTTGCATTGATCTGCACGTTACTTTGATATTTGCTACATTTTTAAAATAAAAATACACATTGTACACACTCTAGGCATAATGCATAATGTTTTTGGATTATTCTGTGAGTTGTTTCCACTGAGGCTAATTAAATGTCAGGCCTCCATGAATACTACATAGTTCACCACTGACCCTTTGAGCTGTAGAAACATCTTAATCATTATCAAATAACTGAAGCTAAAAACTTAATGGGAGCCTAAATTGGAGAACTGTCAATCAAACCCTGACTGTAGAAGATAAACACTCTCAAAAAAGTATTCCAACCTTGCCTCAGTCTAAACGATTATAAAACTGCAGCACGTTTCCAAAAAGTTAAATACTTATAAACTCCCATACATGCTTAGTGATTAATTACATTCTGGGTATCGGAAAGCTGGTCCTATAATAATCACCATGTGTTGGCATCATTGCAACCAATCAGTTCTGAAGTACATATGAGAAGCTGTGGTGGTCATGAAACCACGGAAACATCTGTCTTGTCTGCAGTGTGTTGAAGTGAGGCTCCTGTTTGCACCATGTTTTCAAGTGAAAATGGAAAAATCTGATTTCATTTTGTGTGTTTGTTTACATGACAACAGTGCTCACAGCTTAAATACCCGGGACTTTCCATAGTTATTGTTTATAGTTTATTGTTCTGATATGTGTGCTTTCATTCTTAAAACAATCAACAGCACCCACTAGTAGCCTAAAATAAAAATTCGCTTTCAGAGTTTCTGACATTTTCATTAACCTGGAAATCATTACTCAAAAACTTTCTGAAATTAAAATAAAGTAGCACTGATCTGTCATTGAAAGGCAGCTGTATAAAAATGTCTCTAATTGGAACAATAAAAGTACATTCATCAGTAGATTTGAGGAAGTCTTACACGCCGATGTGTGATGAACATATAATGAAATTAGCTGTCATTCTTACATCGGACGATTCAAACTCCCTGACCTCCTCTGCTCATCCTGAATGGAGCATGCCATTGCAGAGCAGAGGTGTAGTGGAGCTTTATCCTCTTTTATCCCCTCTCCTATCCCGTTCCTTATCAGCCCTGGAGGGAGAGCAGGGATTAACAAGTCCTGGAGAGGAGAGGGTTAGCGCAGCTAAAGGCGATAGCGGGAAACTTTAATGCCTTGTAAAATCTACAGTCTTATCTTGTATCCAGCTTCGTATCAGATCGAGAGTTTGCACCCTGTGGAAGCACCGTGTTGAGATATATGAAGTTGAGGAAGACGGGGGGATCTGTTGCACTACAGTGAAGAAAAAAATGCACCAATCAGCCATTACTTTAAGGCGTATATTTAAGCAGGTTTTCCTTTTTGTTGTCATTACAGCCCGGACAGGTTGAGAGATGGACTCCGTCACACCTCTGGAGGCGTGCTGTGGTATCCGGCTCCAAGCTGGTAGCAACAGATTCTTTAATCCCAGATGTCTCAAGGTGCCTCAATGAATCAGACGATTCATCTTAGATACGTCTGATTGGATTTAGAGGCTGAATCAACACCTCAACCCACCAAAGGATCACTCCTTGCAGTAGTGGTGGGTTTGAGTGTCTCGGTGACCCCGAGAGCTCCACCGGTGGAATCGTCGTCTCCTGATAGGGGCGCCCGTGGGCAAAATGTGCTGGATAATAGACATAATATATGTTAAAAAAAGATTACCTGAAGAATGTGAGTCATTGCTCAGCAGACAGGATTATAAAAATAAGATAGAAAACATACTGAAAGAGGGTGAGCAAAGCTTTCAGAAACAGAAAATTGCCTGTCGGCGTTGATTAAAATGTCAAACGTTTCTTTGACGCACCACGACTTTTACTGACGCAAAGATCCCCCACAGGCGCCAAAGGGCAAAGTCCAGACAAAGGCGCTGTGTTTTTCCACTCTTAGACCCTCAGCCAGACGAACACCGCTGTAATAAAACGCCATTGATCATACAATGGGTCCTCGCCCAGAAAGCACCAGCAGACCTGGTGACGGATCCAAAAATGAGAGCACTCAAGCTCGAGTACGTCTGTGCTAGTGCTCGGCGAAAGTGAGTCACTGAAGCGAAACATTGTCATTATCTGTTAACA
Source organism: Salarias fasciatus (assembly GCF_902148845.1). Taxonomy (NCBI): domain Eukaryota; kingdom Metazoa; phylum Chordata; class Actinopteri; order Blenniiformes; family Blenniidae; genus Salarias; species Salarias fasciatus. The sequence goes on along the minus strand of NC_043750.1, from coordinate 6,805,214 downwards.
CCTGCGCTATCAGGAATGTGCCACTGTGGGCTTCAAGTTACAATGAAAAGGCAACAAAAAAGAAAAAAGAAAATGTGCTGAGGTTTACAGTTAATTTCTCTATGCTATCATACAGGTAGGAAATCAATCAAAAAACCATTTATGTTACTGTCTGGAAAGCTGTGTGGGTTTAGCAAACATAAAGTACCTGGAGAAGGTTTTTGGTGCTTCCAATAGTTTCACCTTTCATGGCTTTGGTTATTAGAAAGATCGACATTTTTGAGAAGATTCGTCATTGACACTTCACCTGTTACTTCTAACTGAGAAACAATTTACAGAAAGTAACAGAAATATTTGTGTTTGTTAAAACTTTGACTGAATCCAGTGTCGGTGTAGTTGTGAGTTGTCAGCTCACCGCTGTGATTGGTATTGAAATATCTTAAAACCTCATTGGACAGATCTTCTCCTGCACTGAGCATTGGCACCTCTGGTCAGTCGATGCGGCCATGTCTTATGGATTGAATACACGGCGATCTCTACCGCTAAAATGAATGACATTTATAACTCTACAAACGTAAGCACGACAGTTGTCAGTTTTCTGCCAGCATTCCTTCCTGGTCATTGTTGTTAACCTTGCCGGCAAGCTGAATTCTCGTGGTGTGTGAGAATACCATCTTGTACTGCTCGAGCCTATGTGCTCGGGGTCAGACTTTTTTCGGTCGGACCAATCACGCGTCGTTTAGGGCGGGGCATGAAGCTTTGACGGAAGCAGGAAGCGACGGACTGCTAATAATATTAGCATCGCTAGCGAAAACAATGGATGACCCGACAGCGATTAAATCTGTTTTGGATGAATCCTCTATTGCGTCTTTGAAAAACGATCAGCAAGAGGTTTTTTCTTTGGAGTGATTGGCTGAAACTAAACATGGTTAGGCGGGCGCACGGTGTCCTTGCGTCCAATGAAAGCAAAGAGTTCTACAGCAAGTCCCTCCTTCCCCGAACGGATTTGCCGAGTGAAATCCCAGTTTGACATGTGAAGCAATTCGTTGCTGCACATGTCAATATGGCTTTTGCCAGGTTACATTGCTGTGGTAACAGTGCTACTTTTGGGTCAGCTAATGTGTTTGACTTCTCCATCTTTGTTAGAGTAACTGCTCCTCCGTGGGAAAGACGGCTGCTCTGCAGGGATTCTCCATGTTTGACAGAAGCTGAAAATTCCTCTCCTTTTGCACGATAGATTTTCCATCAGTTTTTAAATATTTTAAAAGATGTTTGTCAGTGCAGCTTCTTAATACTACAAACAGAACATAACATACGAGACAGTAATGGAGCACCTGCCCACACAGAGTGCTTGAGGACCGTAATTCATGACATGATCAAACGGGACTGTTCAAGAGGCAGAGTATGAGCAGATTTTAATGCAGGTAAGGAAAAAAAGACAAATGCAAGTAGCCGCTGCTGCGTGAGGCTCGTTTCGCCTGTTGAATATATCAGCAGGATGGTCATGGTGAGACGCTGTGATTCAGGTGGAGCTGTCCCGAACTCTGACAGATGTCTTTTGTTGACGGCCAACAACACAGACGGTTCATTTCTCAAGATTTAGAAGAAACTAAAATGAAGGCGAAAAAAAAAACAAACAAGAAAACAAGAGCCTATGCCAGTTATTGCTAAATGAAAGTTCCCTGACATATGAGTCACACGTCCACTTTTCTTAGTTTGACATGTTTTTTAAGGTTTTCTTCAGCACTCTTAGTTTATCAAACCACAGGAAATAATGTCACTCACCATGCTGTCAAGCTAAATGCTTTAAGAATCAGCATGCATAAAGAATCAAGTCCGAAAATCATAAAAATAAGTAGCTTGTCTGCTAATGATGCAAGAAACTCAGTCATGCCGCTTGAAATGTCAACGGCAGCCAGATGAATAATACAATAAATGTGCTCGACACTGTAACACTGTCGCCATGCTGGAGCCACTCGACGTGCACTAATGTCGTCTTACAGTCATGTCGGTTCATTTTTCAGTCAGATATTGGTTTGATGGGAGGACGAAGGCTTTGGGAGAACATGAGGAGTTTAATCCATCTATTTCTGCCCTCTCTCATCACAGTTTAGGTAAGTACAGGGTGTAAAGTGATCAGCGCAGCGGCAGTTCAGCTGCAATCTCTCGATCAACACGGCTCTTTGTGAAAGTATCTCACCTTCTCAGGTCATTTAGATGAGATCCCTCAGCTGGACGATGGCCGAGCCAGAGCGTGTCAAGTGTTGGAAGCAGCTCGGTGGCATCGTGTTTGCCTATGCATTTGAAACGGACCCCTCAAATAACTAAAGGAAAGCCGTACCAAAGCATTTTTGGGTTGCGAGTTCCTCATTGAGATACTGAGAATTAAAGGGTTCATTCAGAAAAAAAGTTTTGGTGAACTTTGAACATGACAAAAAAAAAAATTTAGCGAGGCTACCATGATGTGAAAATGGAAAACTTTCACTGCGTTTTGAGTCTGTTGGCACCACAACTTGCTTCGAGCTCTCTGCTGCTGTTCATTCGCCCAGTGGTCACCGTGAACTGTTCTGCTCTCCAGGACTCATAGTAATGAATGTGTGCTCTTCACTCTTCAATTTAACGGCAGTAAGCTAATGTAATGTACATCTGGAAACAACCGATACTGAGCGGGCCAAAACGACAGAGGAGCTTTGATACTAACGACATCGTTTTCATCGTGTCTGCATAAACAGACATTGGTTTCTACACTGTGAAAAGTTTCTGTAACAAAAATGCAAAAAGGATGCATTTTTACTTGAAACATTATGAAAACACGACCTCAATCGACAGATAAGGCCGAACTGTGTGAAAATGCTTCACAATTTAGCCTCACTCATGTTTAATTCTTCATAAAGATTGCACAAATATTTATATCAATTAAAAATTTGAATGGTCAGGAAATGCACTGAGCAGAAGACAAACTGTAAAGTGTTACTTGAGTGGAAGCCATTGTTAATGGACGCCTCAGTCGCCGAGGTTTTGAACTCCAGCAGTGAAAGGCTCTTCCAGCTGGTGCTGTTGGTGTTTTTGTTGACATGTTGTTCCGCCGAGGCTTGACGCTTTTCCGTGTCAACATTAGCTGCAGTGTGCTTGTCAGATCCCGGGTGCTCGGAGTGTAAAAAGTGCCATCGTCCGAGGTGGGAGATCACACAGGGTGACTTGTGACTCCTCCAGCAGTTTCCTCACTGCATGAAATCCACATTTGGGTATTTATCATGCAGCAGTTTGGTTGGTTTTCACTCTCATGAAACACAAGAGTCCAAGACAACACACACACGTACCGTTTGACACAGACCCTTAAAGACAGTGCCGTTGTTTCTTTCCTGTATTGCAGCTACGGACGTGTTTTTGGTGGTGTTCAACTCTTCACCTTGAGTCACAGCGCCACATTTTGATCGGCCTCTCTCCTTTGAGCTGCTGTCCCAACACTTCGAACCCAGCACTCATCACTTACTCTGAGAACCCGTCTACCTTAAAAATAGCATTGCGCCTCAGGCGAAGGAGACTGACAGCCACGAAGCTAAACACAAGCTTCAGGGGGGAAGATTGTAAACTGAGGCAATCCCTGGATGAAATCCCAATGAAAATGTGGATTTTTTTTTTTAAAGGAGTTTGTTGGGTTTTTGGCATCTCTGTTAGAAACACTGAAGATTTCTCTTTACTAAATTCGAGGAAAAAAAATGTTCTCGTGACTCTTTTACTCCTTCATTTGTCAGAGTAGAACGATACCAGTATCAACAAGTGCAGTAAATACTGGCGGGTAATTAGAATGGACATCATCATAAAGGAGAAACCACTTTAACTGAAACTGTCGAATATCAACTGTCCTCAGAAATCTATTAATTTTTAAAAAAGGTGAAAGAAAAAAAAGCGGAAACATTACACCGTCCAGTTTTTCTGTTTGTTCACCCCGAGTGAAGCGGATCCACTCATATGACGCATTTACAATCCACTTCACCTCATAATCCAATTTTACGGAGGATTTTTTGGCCCATGTAAATGTGCCTTTTAAGTCATGGTCAGTTCACATCAGTGTCTTCGGAATGTGGGGAAAAAAGCAACAGTTTCACAAAGCAGAGTCGACACAAAGTCAGTCGAACCCTGAACTCTGAGCTGACCTACTATGTGTGATTGAAAATCTCAGTGTTCAATTCCAGAACAGCTGATTGAAGTTAGTTTGCTAAACATGGAGTAGTTTCAGCTAGAGATAAGCGCATGCGCCACAACTTTATGAAGATAGCATTAATGGAGCCTCGATTTGATGAGTTACCACGGCAGAAGGGAAGCAGAGGGAGGAACTTTTCACCCCAGTAGAATTGGAATGGGTCAGATCATAATAAAGCTACAGGAGAAAACCGCTTGAATTGTAGCCTGTTGATTTATTTCGTACAGGTAGAGTCACATTGGGGAGAAGCACAGTCTGCAGCAGTTAACAATGAAATCCTGAAACACTGCTCGCTGTACAAAAAACTCCCAATTACAAAATGGATTAAGTAAACGGATTAAGTTATGCATGTAGATGATGGACGATAACGTTAAAAAAGTTTCCACCTACTGAGCCTAATGGACTTTTAACTACTGATATTTTTAAAAACAATTGCTATAAATACCAGAAAGCCGAACTGCGCTCTGCTAAACTCTCCAGCTGAAGGAGGAAATCAGTGTGTGCGGCTGAAAGTGGGCGGAGTCAGAAACTCCAGGTTCCCCTCTTTCTCTGGGTTGAGTTACTGAAAACTGAAAACTGAAAAAAACTGAAAACTCAGAGTTTTTTGTCATTTCAGGGTTAACAGACAGAGTTTTCACAAAACCTGCTTTGTGAAACGGACCCCTGATCCTCCAGTAAACCCCAGAACCTAAAAAAAATCACAGATGAGGTGTGGAGTTTCAGAATGAAGTGTGGCTTTTCCACTTTTATGTCTGCTGGTTTTCTCTTCATAACAACTCTTCTGTTTGCTCAACAGCTCACGAATAAGGTTGGTTACATTTCTTCCAGTTTTTAATTGATCCATGCATGGTTCACAACACCATCTGTGGGTGTGTGAAAAGAAATTACGCCCTGCAATGCAGAAATGCATTTTAGAGAGAAAAAAAAAAAAACTCCCTGCACATGATACTTGGCAAAGCAGCATCTGGAAAAGGTCAAATGTTTGTGAGTGAAAGATGGAATCGGGGCCGTCTCATAGCAACACAACTGCATACTGGCGTATTGATAAACATTTGCCATCATTCTAAATGTTTCGATCTGAAGGCTGCTGAATAAAAATAAAGGGCGGGGGGGGGGGGGGGGGGTTATAAATAAGTGACCTGGATCAAAGTAAGCCACACCAGGCTAACTTTCAGAGTGGGACTCCTGCAGCTTGGAGAGCGATGGGCTCCGGATGCATCTCGTTAGCACGGCCCACTGGAGACCTGTGCTACTTCAAACACCTCCATGCTGCAGCTGCTGCTGCCGCGGCGGCGGCGGCGGCTGCTGAGCCTGCTGACGGCTATAAATAGAAACCAATCTGCAACACCACCTAATGAGCACAATCCACTTCAGGCCGAACTGTCAACAAGCAGCCACGGCATGCCAGCGTGGGCGTGTGTGTGTGGGTGTGTGTGCACGGATACAGCTGACCAGGCTGTTTTGATCATGGCTGTACTGCAAATCACGACACAGCCAAGGAGTTTGCGCGCGTGTGAGTGTGCACGTGTGAGTCTTGCGATCTATTGT